>NW_026262723.1:24178826-24403826 GCF_021869535.1 Mytilus californianus | reverse complement strand
CTTCTAAATGCTATGCTTTTATTATTTTAAAGGTCTTTTGTAAAGAAAACAATAACTATGCTAGGAAGTTATGTAAAAATCAGATGTAAGCAGTCATTTCTATCAAACTTTTAGTGCATTTATGCACCAGACTGATATCTTCATAAATACAACTTTTGCAAATATGGCTTTGTTTAAACACTTCTAGTTCATATATTAACTGACTTATGTTAGATATATGGTTAGGGATGATACTGTTGTAACATGAATTCTAAACTGACCATTTGAGGCAGAAATTGTGAACTTTCATTGACAAATAGGCATACAGTAAGATGTGGACTGGAGACACAGGCAGGATTGGATACTTTGTATAATCTTGAATGTTGGAATGATTACCTACTAAACATTACATTTATAGTATTTTAAAATGCTTTCAATTTGTTATCAGAATAATTTCAAACAGGTTTTAGACAGTTCATGTCAGAAAACATGCACATAGGGTAAGCTGGCAATAATTAAAGTCTTGTTTTCAAATTCTTTAAAAAATTGAAACAGGGGTAGGGGTATAAAATATACTGTAAAAGGAAACTTAGAGTATATGCAGTGATTTCTTTTAGACTATAATTCTGATAAATAAGTATTGTTGTGAGAAAAAGTGTTTTTAGAGAGTTTTCTATTTGAACAAATGTTTGTATAGGTTGCACTTTGTAAATACAGCTGTTTCTCAAACCACGCCTCTTTTGGGGAGATATATAATATTCATAGATATGTTAATTTGTTAACGTACTGGTTCCCATTTATGATCTCTGTGTTTCATTTCATAGAGACATCACTTGGGAATGTAACCAGTATAGAAAAACATGGTAGCGCCTAAATTTTAATTCTTAGGAGGTCCAAAAATGGAGGTAAGGGTAGTATAGAATTTTAGTATAAGTTTAAACTCTTAGAAGTTCAGGGCATATAAATGTTGAAAATATGCCGCACAGCCCTATATTTTGACCTTTGAATAAAATAGTAGTGCATATAAACTTTCCGTTCTAGGATATTATTTTTCACGAAACTTCATAGTAAAAGTGTCACAGTTTTAGCCGCAAAGGGAGTTCCTATGGGAAATTGCATTGTCTATATTTACAGAATTGCAACCTATATAGGGTTAAAAATTAGAACATACAGAATTTCACAAAATCTTGTTTATCTCAGAGATTTTGAAGAATTTTACTCAAATATGAAGTTTTATAAATATTTTATGAAGATTGAGAAAATCCTAGGCCTAAACTATGATGAGTCAGCATAAATTCACAGTTTACAGTATGCATTGTTTACTTAAAGCCCTGAATTAAAAGTAAATTCATAATTTATGCCTATTTGTAATTTAAATTGTTTAGAAGTGCTTATATTTACTCTTCGCAGTCATTGCAACTCATTGATCCTTCTTAAATATTTTTGGTGGGGTGTTTTTGTCCTATCGATAACCCAAAAGTAAGCCGTAACACCTTAATGTGCTTTTTTGTGACTGCGGTATAAAAAGTACAAGCTAGAATTACAAAAAGACCTCAATAAAACTAACAATGGTGTGTTCTATCCTAAATATGTACCAAATATTCCACATTGCTAGAAACAGGGAAAAAAATTAGGAAATGTGAGGCCCCAGGGGCAAAAAACAGAGAAAAATGCCTCCCCCTGGGTCATAAAATAGATAATTTAACTTCTAAATGCTATGCTTTTATTATTTTAAAGGTCTTTTGTAAAGAAAACAATAACTATGCTAGGAAGTTATGTAAAAATCAGATGTAAGCAGTCATTTCTATCAAACTTTTAGTGCATTTATGCACCAGACTGATATCTTCATAAATACAACTTTTGCAAATATGGCTTTGTTTAAACACTTCTAGTTCATATATTAACTGACTTATGTTAGATATATGGTTAGGGATGATACTGTTGTAACATGAATTCTAAACTGACCATTTGAGGCAGAAATTGTGAACTTTCATTGACAAATAGGCATACAGTAAGATGTGGACTGGAGACACAGGCAGGATTGGATACTTTGTATAATCTTGAATGTTGGAATGATTACCTACTAAACATTACATTTATAGTATTTTAAAATGCTTTCAATTTGTTATCAGAATAATTTCAAACAGGTTTTAGACAGTTCATGTCAGAAAACATGCACATAGGGTAAGCTGGCAATAATTAAAGTCTTGTTTTCAAATTCTTTAAAAAATTGAAACAGGGGTAGGGGTATAAAATATACTGTAAAAGGAAACTTAGAGTATATGCAGTGATTTCTTTTAGACTATAATTCTGATAAATAAGTATTGTTGTGAGAAAAAGTGTTTTTAGAGAGTTTTCTATTTGAACAAATGTTTGTATAGGTTGCACTTTGTAAATACAGCTGTTTCTCAAACCACGCCTCTTTTGGGGAGATATATAATATTCATAGATATGTTAATTTGTTAACGTACTGGTTCCCATTTATGATCTCTGTGTTTCATTTCATAGAGACATCACTTGGGAATGTAACCAGTATAGAAAAACATGGTAGCGCCTAAATTTTAATTCTTAGGAGGTCCAAAAATGGAGGTAAGGGTAGTATAGAATTTTAGTATAAGTTTAAACTCTTAGAAGTTCAGGGCATATAAATGTTGAAAATATGCCGCACAGCCCTATATTTTGACCTTTGAATAAAATAGTAGTGCATATAAACTTTCCGTTCTAGGATATTATTTTTCACGAAACTTCATAGTAAAAGTGTCACAGTTTTAGCCGCAAAGGGAGTTCCTATGGGAAATTGCATTGTCTATATTTACAGAATTGCAACCTATATAGGGTTAAAAATTAGAACAT
This sequence comes from Mytilus californianus, assembly GCF_021869535.1. Classification (NCBI taxonomy): domain Eukaryota; kingdom Metazoa; phylum Mollusca; class Bivalvia; order Mytilida; family Mytilidae; genus Mytilus; species Mytilus californianus. The sequence continues at coordinate 24,400,994 of NW_026262723.1, read as the reverse complement.
ACAGAATTTCACAAAATCTTGTTTATCTCAGAGATTTTGAAGAATTTTACTCAAATATGAAGTTTTATAAATATTTTATGAAGATTGAGAAAATCCTAGGCCTAAACTATGATGAGTCAGCATAAATTCACAGTTTACAGTATGCATTGTTTACTTAAAGCCCTGAATTAAAAGTAAATTCATAATTTATGCCTATTTGTAATTTAAATTGTTTAGAAGTGCTTATATTTACTCTTCGCAGTCATTGCAACTCATTGATCCTTCTTAAATATTTTTGGTGGGGTGTTTTTGTCCTATCGATAACCCAAAAGTAAGCCGTAACACCTTAATGTGCTTTTTTGTGACTGCGGTATAAAAAGTACAAGCTAGAATTACAAAAAGACCTCAATAAAACTAACAATGGTGTGTTCTATCCTAAATATGTACCAAATATTCCACATTGCTAGAAACAGGGAAAAAAATTAGGAAATGTGAGGCCCCAGGGGCAAAAAACAGAGAAAAATGCCTCCCCCTGGGTCATAAAATAGATAATTTAACTTCTAAATGCTATGCTTTTATTATTTTAAAGGTCTTTTGTAAAGAAAACAATAACTATGCTAGGAAGTTATGTAAAAATCAGATGTAAGCAGTCATTTCTATCAAACTTTTAGTGCATTTATGCACCAGACTGATATCTTCATAAATACAACTTTTGCAAATATGGCTTTGTTTAAACACTTCTAGTTCATATATTAACTGACTTATGTTAGATATATGGTTAGGGATGATACTGTTGTAACATGAATTCTAAACTGACCATTTGAGGCAGAAATTGTGAACTTTCATTGACAAATAGGCATACAGTAAGATGTGGACTGGAGACACAGGCAGGATTGGATACTTTGTATAATCTTGAATGTTGGAATGATTACCTACTAAACATTACATTTATAGTATTTTAAAATGCTTTCAATTTGTTATCAGAATAATTTCAAACAGGTTTTAGACAGTTCATGTCAGAAAACATGCACATAGGGTAAGCTGGCAATAATTAAAGTCTTGTTTTCAAATTCTTTAAAAAATTGAAACAGGGGTAGGGGTATAAAATATACTGTAAAAGGAAACTTAGAGTATATGCAGTGATTTCTTTTAGACTATAATTCTGATAAATAAGTATTGTTGTGAGAAAAAGTGTTTTTAGAGAGTTTTCTATTTGAACAAATGTTTGTATAGGTTGCACTTTGTAAATACAGCTGTTTCTCAAACCACGCCTCTTTTGGGGAGATATATAATATTCATAGATATGTTAATTTGTTAACGTACTGGTTCCCATTTATGATCTCTGTGTTTCATTTCATAGAGACATCACTTGGGAATGTAACCAGTATAGAAAAACATGGTAGCGCCTAAATTTTAATTCTTAGGAGGTCCAAAAATGGAGGTAAGGGTAGTATAGAATTTTAGTATAAGTTTAAACTCTTAGAAGTTCAGGGCATATAAATGTTGAAAATATGCCGCACAGCCCTATATTTTGACCTTTGAATAAAATAGTAGTGCATATAAACTTTCCGTTCTAGGATATTATTTTTCACGAAACTTCATAGTAAAAGTGTCACAGTTTTAGCCGCAAAGGGAGTTCCTATGGGAAATTGCATTGTCTATATTTACAGAATTGCAACCTATATAGGGTTAAAAATTAGAACATACAGAATTTCACAAAATCTTGTTTATCTCAGAGATTTTGAAGAATTTTACTCAAATATGAAGTTTTATAAATATTTTATGAAGATTGAGAAAATCCTAGGCCTAAACTATGATGAGTCAGCATAAATTCACAGTTTACAGTATGCATTGTTTACTTAAAGCCCTGAATTAAAAGTAAATTCATAATTTATGCCTATTTGTAATTTAAATTGTTTAGAAGTGCTTATATTTACTCTTCGCAGTCATTGCAACTCATTGATCCTTCTTAAATATTTTTGGTGGGGTGTTTTTGTCCTATCGATAACCCAAAAGTAAGCCGTAACACCTTAATGTGCTTTTTTGTGACTGCGGTATAAAAAGTACAAGCTAGAATTACAAAAAGACCTCAATAAAACTAACAATGGTGTGTTCTATCCTAAATATGTACCAAATATTCCACATTGCTAGAAACAGGGAAAAAAATTAGGAAATGTGAGGCCCCAGGGGCAAAAAACAGAGAAAAATGCCTCCCCCTGGGTCATAAAATAGATAATTTAACTTCTAAATGCTATGCTTTTATTATTTTAAAGGTCTTTTGTAAAGAAAACAATAACTATGCTAGGAAGTTATGTAAAAATCAGATGTAAGCAGTCATTTCTATCAAACTTTTAGTGCATTTATGCACCAGACTGATATCTTCATAAATACAACTTTTGCAAATATGGCTTTGTTTAAACACTTCTAGTTCATATATTAACTGACTTATGTTAGATATATGGTTAGGGATGATACTGTTGTAACATGAATTCTAAACTGACCATTTGAGGCAGAAATTGTGAACTTTCATTGACAAATAGGCATACAGTAAGATGTGGACTGGAGACACAGGCAGGATTGGATACTTTGTATAATCTTGAATGTTGGAATGATTACCTACTAAACATTACATTTATAGTATTTTAAAATGCTTTCAATTTGTTATCAGAATAATTTCAAACAGGTTTTAGACAGTTCATGTCAGAAAACATGCACATAGGGTAAGCTGGCAATAATTAAAGTCTTGTTTTCAAATTCTTTAAAAAATTGAAACAGGGGTAGGGGTATAAAATATACTGTAAAAGGAAACTTAGAGTATATGCAGTGATTTCTTTTAGACTATAATTCTGATAAATAAGTATTGTTGTGAGAAAAAGTGTTTTTAGAGAGTTTTCTATTTGAACAAATGTTTGTATAGGTTGCACTTTGTAAATACAGCTGTTTCTCAAACCACGCCTCTTTTGGGGAGATATATAATATTCATAGATATGTTAATTTGTTAACGTACTGGTTCCCATTTATGATCTCTGTGTTTCATTTCATAGAGACATCACTTGGGAATGTAACCAGTATAGAAAAACATGGTAGCGCCTAAATTTTAATTCTTAGGAGGTCCAAAAATGGAGGTAAGGGTAGTATAGAATTTTAGTATAAGTTTAAACTCTTAGAAGTTCAGGGCATATAAATGTTGAAAATATGCCGCACAGCCCTATATTTTGACCTTTGAATAAAATAGTAGTGCATATAAACTTTCCGTTCTAGGATATTATTTTTCACGAAACTTCATAGTAAAAGTGTCACAGTTTTAGCCGCAAAGGGAGTTCCTATGGGAAATTGCATTGTCTATATTTACAGAATTGCAACCTATATAGGGTTAAAAATTAGAACATACAGAATTTCACAAAATCTTGTTTATCTCAGAGATTTTGAAGAATTTTACTCAAATATGAAGTTTTATAAATATTTTATGAAGATTGAGAAAATCCTAGGCCTAAACTATGATGAGTCAGCATAAATTCACAGTTTACAGTATGCATTGTTTACTTAAAGCCCTGAATTAAAAGTAAATTCATAATTTATGCCTATTTGTAATTTAAATTGTTTAGAAGTGCTTATATTTACTCTTCGCAGTCATTGCAACTCATTGATCCTTCTTAAATATTTTTGGTGGGGTGTTTTTGTCCTATCGATAACCCAAAAGTAAGCCGTAACACCTTAATGTGCTTTTTTGTGACTGCGGTATAAAAAGTACAAGCTAGAATTACAAAAAGACCTCAATAAAACTAACAATGGTGTGTTCTATCCTAAATATGTACCAAATATTCCACATTGCTAGAAACAGGGAAAAAAATTAGGAAATGTGAGGCCCCAGGGGCAAAAAACAGAGAAAAATGCCTCCCCCTGGGTCATAAAATAGATAATTTAACTTCTAAATGCTATGCTTTTATTATTTTAAAGGTCTTTTGTAAAGAAAACAATAACTATGCTAGGAAGTTATGTAAAAATCAGATGTAAGCAGTCATTTCTATCAAACTTTTAGTGCATTTATGCACCAGACTGATATCTTCATAAATACAACTTTTGCAAATATGGCTTTGTTTAAACACTTCTAGTTCATATATTAACTGACTTATGTTAGATATATGGTTAGGGATGATACTGTTGTAACATGAATTCTAAACTGACCATTTGAGGCAGAAATTGTGAACTTTCATTGACAAATAGGCATACAGTAAGATGTGGACTGGAGACACAGGCAGGATTGGATACTTTGTATAATCTTGAATGTTGGAATGATTACCTACTAAACATTACATTTATAGTATTTTAAAATGCTTTCAATTTGTTATCAGAATAATTTCAAACAGGTTTTAGACAGTTCATGTCAGAAAACATGCACATAGGGTAAGCTGGCAATAATTAAAGTCTTGTTTTCAAATTCTTTAAAAAATTGAAACAGGGGTAGGGGTATAAAATATACTGTAAAAGGAAACTTAGAGTATATGCAGTGATTTCTTTTAGACTATAATTCTGATAAATAAGTATTGTTGTGAGAAAAAGTGTTTTTAGAGAGTTTTCTATTTGAACAAATGTTTGTATATAGGGTTAAAAATTAGAACATACAGAATTTCACAAAATCTTGTTTATCTCAGAGATTTTGAAGAATTTTACTCAAATATGAAGTTTTATAAATATTTTATGAAGATTGAGAAAATCCTAGGCCTAAACTATGATGAGTCAGCATAAATTCACAGTTTACAGTATGCATTGTTTACTTAAAGCCCTGAATTAAAAGTAAATTCATAATTTATGCCTATTTGTAATTTAAATTGTTTAGAAGTGCTTATATTTACTCTTCGCAGTCATTGCAACTCATTGATCCTTCTTAAATATTTTTGGTGGGGTGTTTTTGTCCTATCGATAACCCAAAAGTAAGCCGTAACACCTTAATGTGCTTTTTTGTGACTGCGGTATAAAAAGTACAAGCTAGAATTACAAAAAGACCTCAATAAAACTAACAATGGTGTGTTCTATCCTAAATATGTACCAAATATTCCACATTGCTAGAAACAGGGAAAAAAATTAGGAAATGTGAGGCCCCAGGGGCAAAAAACAGAGAAAAATGCCTCCCCCTGGGTCATAAAATAGATAATTTAACTTCTAAATGCTATGCTTTTATTATTTTAAAGGTCTTTTGTAAAGAAAACAATAACTATGCTAGGAAGTTATGTAAAAATCAGATGTAAGCAGTCATTTCTATCAAACTTTTAGTGCATTTATGCACCAGACTGATATCTTCATAAATACAACTTTTGCAAATATGGCTTTGTTTAAACACTTCTAGTTCATATATTAACTGACTTATGTTAGATATATGGTTAGGGATGATACTGTTGTAACATGAATTCTAAACTGACCATTTGAGGCAGAAATTGTGAACTTTCATTGACAAATAGGCATACAGTAAGATGTGGACTGGAGACACAGGCAGGATTGGATACTTTGTATAATCTTGAATGTTGGAATGATTACCTACTAAACATTACATTTATAGTATTTTAAAATGCTTTCAATTTGTTATCAGAATAATTTCAAACAGGTTTTAGACAGTTCATGTCAGAAAACATGCACATAGGGTAAGCTGGCAATAATTAAAGTCTTGTTTTCAAATTCTTTAAAAAATTGAAACAGGGGTAGGGGTATAAAATATACTGTAAAAGGAAACTTAGAGTATATGCAGTGATTTCTTTTAGACTATAATTCTGATAAATAAGTATTGTTGTGAGAAAAAGTGTTTTTAGAGAGTTTTCTATTTGAACAAATGTTTGTATAGGTTGCACTTTGTAAATACAGCTGTTTCTCAAACCACGCCTCTTTTGGGGAGATATATAATATTCATAGATATGTTAATTTGTTAACGTACTGGTTCCCTTTTATGATCTCTGTGTTTCTTTCCATAGAGACATCACTTGGGAATGTAACCAGTATAGAAAAACATGGTAGCGCCTAAATTTTAATTCTTAGGAGGTCCAAAAATGGAGGTAAGGGTAGTATAGAATTTTAGTATAAGTTTAAACTCTTAGAAGTTCAGGGCATATAAATGTTGAAAATATGCCGCACAGCCCTATATTTTGACCTTTGAATAAAATAGTAGTGCATATAAACTTTCCGCTCTAGGATATTATTTTTCACGAAACTTCATAGTAAAAGTGTCACAGTTTTAGCCGCAAAGGGAGTTCCTATGGGAAATTGCATTGTCTATATTTACAGAATTGCAACCTATATAGGGTTAAAAATTAGAACATACAGAATTTCACAAAATCTTGTTTATCTCAGAGATTTTGAAGAATTTTACTCAAATATGAAGTTTTATAAATATTTTATGAAGATTGAGAAAATCCTAGGCCTAAACTATGATGAGTCAGCATAAATTCACAGTTTACAGTATGCATTGTTTACTTAAAGCCCTGAATTAAAAGTAAATTCATAATTTATGCCTATTTGTAATTTAAATTGTTTAGAAGTGCTTATATTTACTCTTCGCAGTCATTGCAACTCATTGATCCTTCTTAAATATTTTTGGTGGGGTGTTTTTGTCCTATCGATAACCCAAAAGTAAGCCGTAACACCTTAATGTGCTTTTTTGTGACTGCGGTATAAAAAGTACAAGCTAGAATTACAAAAAGACCTCAATAAAACTAACAATGGTGTGTTCTATCCTAAATATGTACCAAATATTCCACATTGCTAGAAACAGGGAAAAAATTTAGGAAATGTGAGGCCCCAGGGGCAAAAAACAGAGAAAAATGCCTCCCCCTGGGTCATAAAACAGATAATTTAACTTCTAAATGCTATGCTTTTATTATTTTAAAGGTCTTTTGTAAAGAAAACAATAACTATGCTAGGAAGTTATGTAAAAATCAGATGTAAGCAGTAATTTCTATCAAACTTTTAGTGCATTTATGCACCAGACTGATATCTTCATAAATACAACTTTTGCAAATATGGCTTTGTTTAAACACTTCTAGTTCATATATTAACTGACTTATGTTAGATATATGGTTAGGGATGATACTGTTGTAACATGAATTCTAAACTGACCATTTGAGGCAGAAATTGTGAACTTTCATTGACAAATAGGCATACAGTAAGATGTGGACTGGAGACACAGGCAGGATTGGATACTTTGTATAATCTTGAATGTTGGAATGATTACCTACTAAACATTACATTTATAGTATTTTAAAATGCTTTCAATTTGTTATCAGAATAATTTCAAACAGGTTTTAGACAGTTCATGTCAGAAAACATGCACATAGGGTAAGCTGGCAATAATTAAAGTCTTGTTTTCAAATTCTTTAAAAAATTGAAACAGGGGTAGGGGTATAAAATATACTGTAAAAGGAAACTTAGAGTATATGCAGTGATTTCTTTTAGACTATAATTCTGATAAATAAGTATTGTTGTGAGAAAAAGTGTTTTTAGAGAGTTTTCTATTTGAATAAATGTTTGTATAGGTTGCACTTTGTAAATACAGCTGTTTCTCAAACCACGCCTCTTTTGGGGAGATATATAATATTCATAGATATGTTAATTTGTTAACGTACTGGTTCCCATTTATGATCTCTGTGTTTCATTTCATAGAGACATCACTTGGGAATGTAACCAGTATAGAAAAACATGGTAGCGCCTAAATTTTAATTCTTAGGAGGTCCAAAAATGGAGGTAAGGGTAGTATAGAATTTTAGTATAAGTTTAAACTCTTAGAAGTTCAGGGCATATAAATGTTGAAAATATGCCGCACAGCCCTATATTTTGACCTTTGAATAAAATAGTAGTGCATATAAACTTTCCGTTCTAGGATATTATTTTTCACGAAACTTCATAGTAAAAGTGTCACAGTTTTAGCCGCAAAGGGAGTTCCTATGGGAAATTGCATTGTCTATATTTACAGAATTGCAACCTATAACAATCATAATATTCGGGTCCCGGAGAATATTTTTGGTTTGGTTTATAAAAGCCGAAGATTTTATTATTGATAATAATCGGTGGGCTCTTGATTAAAAGCCGAAGATTTTATTATTGAAAATAATCTGCGGGCTCTTGATTAAAACCCGAAGATTTTACATTTGATAATAATCGGCGTGGGTCAGACTTTTTCAAGCCGAAGATTTTATAATTGAAAATAATCGGCGGCCATTTGATAAAAGCCGAAGATTTTATAATATAATAATCGGCGGTGAATTTTTAAAAGCCGAAGATTTCGACATTGAAAATAATCGGCGGTGAAATTTTAAAAGCTTAAGATTTTGACATTGAAAATAATCGGCGGGTCTTTATTTTTAAAAGCCGAAGATTTTAGAATTGATAATAATCGGCGGGATTCTAAAAACCGAAGATTTATTTAAATCCATGTAAAAATAATAATAATCGGGGGGTTCACTGTGGCTTTCCATAGCAAACACAGATGGATGTTACTGGTAGTAAAGCATCTTTCTCGGGATTTTTTTTTCAAAATCAAGTAAATTAAATCTGGAAAAAACATACTTAAAGCTCGCATATTTCAAGTCGAATTCTCAAAGCTTTCATGTTTCATAGTTTTGTCTCAATGTTAAACCATACTGATATAAATTTTTAGAGAAGAAGTTCGTCTTGACAAAAATTAAGAACCCTTGTTATAAAATTCAAATGTTTGAGACGAAAGACTTTAAAACAATATAAATGAAATTTACAGAATGATGTATATGAGCATTTTTATGCACCTGTCCTAAGTAAGGAGCCTGTTGTTCAGTGGTTGTCGTTTGTTGGTGTTGCTCATATGTGTTTCTCGTTTCTTGTTTTTTATAAAGATTAGACCTTTGTTTTTCCTGTTTGAATTGTTTTACATTAGTCATTTTGGGGCCCTTTATAACTTGCTGTTCGGTGCGAGCCAAGGTTCCGTGTTGAAGGCCGTACTTTGACCTATAACTGTTTACTTTTTATACATTGTGACTTGGATTAATAGTTGTCTCCTAGGCACTCATACCACACCTTCTTATTTATATAGAACTGTCATGAAATAATCAAGCACAATTGTGTACGCAAATCAGTCCATTGATGCAGATCAATATTCAATCGTGTATAGTTTACATGTTCTTTTGCCGGAAGTGTGCTTTGGCAGGACATGAACGTTTATTTGAGGTCAAAGTATTGAATTGGCTTATGGCAATGATCGTTCTTACACGTGTAGATCCAATGAAGTTTGTTAGACTGGTTATGTCGTAAGACATTTCGTTGAGCTTGTCCGAAATTAAATGTAAAAGTAAACAAGCAAAAGAAAAATTAGTTGAAAAGATATCAAAGTAAACATCCTTTATTCATTTTAATAAAAACACAATATTTAAAATGCTACAACAATCATGTGAGTTCTTGATTTTTTAATCTGCAGAAATTAATTAAAAAAAAAAACAAGTGCTAAGGGAGAATTAACGAAATGTTCTTACAGGTTGCACTTTGTAAATACAGCTGTTTCACAAACTACGCCTCTTTTTGTGAGATATATAATATTCATAGATATTTTGTTTTGTTTACGTACTGGTCCCCAGATATGATCTCTATGTTTCATCGGTAGATGATTATTGAGTTGTAAACACATGGTCTACACCAGTTTATACGGTAGATGATTATTGAGTTGTAAATACATGGTCTACACCAGTTTATACGGTAGATGATTATTAAGTTGTAAACACATGGTCTACACAAGTTTATTCGGAAGATGATTTTTGAGTTGTAAACAAATGGTCTACACCAGTTTATACGGTAGTATGATGTGTTTGAGCTTTTGATTTTGCCATTTGATAAGGGACTTTCCATTTTGAATTTTCCTTAGAGGTCGGTATTTTAGTTATTTTACTTTCTAAATCAACCACAGAGTTAGAAAATCTTATATTTACAGTGTAAAATTGTGATTATGTCTTGTTACTTATAAAGTTTTAACATTTTCAATCATCATTTAAATTCTTTAACACGAGCTGGCGTTGTCGTTTCAGATTCTAAACATTCTTACTTATCTACCAAAATATCTAACAGATTCTTCACATTCTGAATTTGTCTGCATTTGTCTGACACTGTAAGATCAATCTAAATCTTTATGTGTGTAGTAAAGAAAGATGGTACAACCAGCAGACCAGAATTTCACAGAAAGAGTAAGTTGGCACGAAACATATTACCAATGCAAAGACAGAGTTAGAACTCCCTTCAGCCAAACGTGTACGTAAGATCTTTTTGTCATAACAAAATCAAAGATGAATGGAGTATACGATTCACAATTTTCTTTTGGTTAAAATACTGGTCGTTAATATAAATCTTGCTATGCATTTTAGGTCCTTTTCGTCATATAGCCCAGCGTCGTTTCTATGTATCTATACGTTACTTTGGCTTTTAAATCTTTATATTTGAGCGTTCTAGATAAGGGTTCAACCAGAAAAGCGCTTCTGATGTTCTAAAATTATTATTGTCATTCATTTAACAGCTATTTAAGGCATTCAAATTGGCTCATTTAAGTTGATTCAGCGTATAACTTAACACCCTGTGATTGTTAAATATATCACAAATTAACATATCTCTTACATGCATGTATACGTAGTATATGTTGAGTGTAAGCATGTTGTGTATATCAATTATTATAGAAAATAAAAAGAACGCGTCATTAATAACGATGCAAACCATTTTAACATTACGAAAATCCTACTCAGCTAGCATTAATAAATTTGAATGGACTTTTATCTGACTTTTGATTTTTGACTCTTTTTTTTATGAAATTCACATAATCTTAACTAAAGCAGAAACCTCTGTAAAGCCGTGGATTAATTGCAAAGTTATGCTTAAAGTATACTGCGACTGTAAATTTTTGCAGCATATTTTCAGCAAAACCAAGAAATCATGTTTGTGGGAAAAAGTGATGCGTTACTTTTGTTTTAGAGTATAATACAATTAATGGAATATGTACATTGAAGTGAATGAAATTATAACCCTCCATTCTAAACTACACATATATGCTACGATAACTCAAACAGTTTGACACAAATGGAGACAATCACATAGGTACTTAAAATGCCATTCTCTAAAAACAATATAAACGAGAAATCTCTCATTTGAAGAATTAACGCTTGCTTGTTATTTATTTGACCTTGAACAGACATTTGAATTTCGGTCCACCGGGAATATTGAAGACATTGTCAACTAAGTACGACAAGCGAAATTCATACGTCCACGAAAGGACTGTGCTGTATAACCAACATACCGCATTTACACTGTACCATGTGTACATTCTGAAACAGTCGCGGTGGTCACCAAGCACACGTAATTTAGTTTACAATCTGAATGAATACACAAAAAAAAAAACGAGGACGCATGGAAATCGCGACAATTTACTTGAAAGACACAAGAACAGTTCCTTGTCTATTTTTGGATTTATTTCATTGACACGTTGTCGAGTCTGACATACTTCTTTAACAGAAAATTATTGATACATAGCTGTATATTTTGTTATATTCACTGCAAGATCGTACCTTTACAATTACTAAGGCGCTTGTATTTGCAAAAAATATTCCTGACCGTGATTTGTCTTGTTAAATTACAGCGATGGTTAGATGATACATCCAAAATTGTATTGCATTATTTATTGCTATCAAGAGGTGTTAAAAAACAACCACATTTAGCACATCGCATATATTATAAAACGTCTATGCGATGGGTAAATACGTTATGTTCTTGTGTACATTGAGTTGTATGCTGGTGGTGACGAAATATGAACGCGATTCATCTAATAAGAAATTGCATGTCAATTACACTAGCTATCAACTATTCAACTGGAGTCACTCGTGAGACAGAGATTGCCTTATCTCCCGGAGCACCTTATTACATGCTTAATTCATAAGTGGTTTCCTGTTGTTCAATCTTTTATATTTTTTTTTATTTAAGTTGTTTTTCTTTTTTCTGTGGTGGTGTCTGTTTTTATAGGTGAATTTGTATTGTTTCCTTGACATCTTTTTACCCAGGATATTCATATAGGATATATGTATGGTTAATTATCACCTAAAGCAATGAGGGTAAATTTTATACATTTGACACAATTAAACTTGTTTGCATATTTGACAAACATAAATGGTATTTACATAGCTTGACTTCAAATGTCGTAAGTCGCTTGGGCAATTCTTTTTGGTTATATTTTAGTCACATAGGTCCCCAAATATTGAAGTATTTCTACCTTCCTGACATTCAATTCATAGTCCCATTGTTTATATGTTAAATTTGGCAATTATAAGCATTAAGAGCTATTATGTCTTAAGTTTAAATAACGTTACAGTCATTTACTATCAAAGCTACATGTGTAAATTATCCTGGTTATTGCTAAAGAAATCAACAAATTTTTAATTGCATATAAGAAGTCACTGGTTCACGGAAATTTTGTAGTACAAAAACAGATACAAAATGTACTTTTGATATGAGCAACACAACAAACATGCCCCTATTTCAATTTATTTCATAAATGTTTTAAATTATTCAACGAGCGCAACCAAAACCCGGATGTAATTGTCGAAAAGCACATCTAGTGCAGTAAAATTGATACCATACTGTGTCTTAAAAATAGTGTGACGAGTAACAGTAGTTTAACGTATTGTTAAAGCATGTAAAACTTTCCTACCATATTTTGATCAAAGGGAGATAATTATATTTTGAATTTCAAAAAGTGTGGAAAAACCGGTATTGATAACTTTTGATATGATTAGCATGTTTAAATTCAAATTCTGCATATGCAAAGATAAAGTTATCTTGACCGCCAAATCAGTCTATGAGGCATTTTTTTCAAAATTTAACTCATTTTATAGATTTGATAGCTTTGGAAAATGAACAATAATAATGATGATTTGATTTATTGGTTCTGTGTGATTCAAAATCATTGAAGATAAAAGTAAACGATAATCGTATACTTCCCCCTATCATTGAGGAAGAGAAAAAAAAGAGAGGTAGAGAACACATGAGATACATGTAATGAATCCGTGGTTTATGATAACAACTAAATATGAAAACAAATGGATGGTATGCACTTAACCATGGGTTACAACTACAGAAAGCAGTATATTTACGTTATAGGATAACTCCTTAATAAAGACCATTAGATTGTCCAAAAGGGCTCAAATAATCTTCATCAATTCAAGAACTAAAGATCGTCACTTTGCACAGCATAATAAATAACCATTATTCTAAACGTTACATTTTGAGCAAAAAATAAAAAAAAAAAGGCGGAAGATACCAAAGTGATATTCAAGCTTATCAGTCGAAAACGAGGTAACAATGCCATTTTAAAAAAGCAAAAAAAAAAACAAAAAACTCAAACATAAACAAAAGTCTATCAAACATAACATAGACAATTAAAGACTCAGCAACACGAACTCATTCAAAAAACGTAGGTGACCTCCTTTGCTCCGGAAGGTTTCAATGGCAAATATTAAACATTTAAATATCTAGTGATTTTGAAGTTGAACATTTGAATATTAAATACTAATCATAGAAAAAAGAAGTAATATTTAAACAAATGTTTAATGGTAGAACAGAAGATTAGCTGTTGTAACTAAATGCTACTGGAGACAAATGAATGATGATTGTGACGACTAAATGCAGATTATTGGAACTAAATGTTGACTGTTGCACAATCCCGTACTCTTTTTTCCCGAATGTGACCTACCGAGTTAGACTTATCACCAGGTTTGTCCTTTGATGAGCAACACGACGAGTGCCACATATGGAGCAGGATCTGCTTACCCTTCAGGAGCACCTGAGATCAATCCCGGTTTTTGTTGGTGTTCGTGTTCGTAATTTAAGAGACTGCATTCCTGATGGAATCCGCATTGAATGTTGGCTGATAGCGCATACGATTCCAGGAACCAAACAAGGCGATAATAGACCATATGATCGAGCGTTGTGCAGACACGACTGGTAAGAGCAATTTGTCGGTATCTTGTTTTATCTTCAGACCTTTTTTGACGACGATGGCAAGTGCACAGAGAGATGTTGAATCACCAGATTTCTAGATGTTATTAGAAGAGCTATTAGTGATAAATCTGGCAAGTGCTGTAAAAGGAGCTAGTGGATAACATTAAGACCTAAATTCCGTATCATGGGCGTGTAATAGAGAGGCGTTCAGCTCTTCGAAAGGAATCTACCTCAGTCCCGCCCACCCTCACTAAATTCGGAATAGGATGCAATTTCCACGTAAGATATTGCTGTTGGTTTCTATTTGTGATTTTTGCTATAATACTAAACTTGAAAAATTGAGACAAAGAAATAGAGCAAAATGTTTTTAAAAGTATTTTTTATTGAAGCAATAGAATTTTATCAATATTCAAAATCTCATCAATCCATTCAGAACATACAAATCAAAGTAGAAAACATCTTTGGGAGAATTGACTGAACTCCAAAAGGACTAAAACGGGGTATATCGATAGGGTGCGCGTCCTCAAATATTCATGCATCATCTGCCATGCATATCCAAGACACAAAACTGAATGGGACACAATTTCACTACAAATCTAAAGGCGTAAATTCATCGAATGTAATTAAAACTATAAAAAAATCTGTTCAGTACTTTCTTAAATCTTTTACTTAAGATGATAAGGAGATGTGGTATGATTACCAATGAGACCACTATCTACACCAATTCAAACATAAATGCAATTATACATGTCATAGGTCACCGTATGGCCTTCAACAACGAGCAAAACGCATACGTATATTTAACTGTGAAAGGCTCCGACACGAAAAATGTGAAACAATTCAATCGGGCAATCGAGCTAACTAATTTATGTTCATGTCATTTATCTCTTTAATGTAATTGTCAGAAAATAGTCTAATGGCTAAAAAAGAAAAAGACCAACAGACAAACAACAGTACACAAAACACAACATAGACAACTAAAGACTGAGCAACACGAACCCCACCAAAAACTAGGGGTGCTCTCAGGTGCTTCGAAAGGGTAAGCAGATCCTGTTCCATATGTGGCATGTTGCTCATGTGAATACAAAACCGGTGATAATAACAATTCGGTAGGGCACATTCGGGGAAAAGGGGACGGTAATGTAGTTACGGCAATTTGAACATATCCGTCGTCATCTCTGAAACAGATAATCCATAACGGTCAACCAACTCGTGATGGCGTCCGTAAAATCTACGAAGGGATAATTTCAACTTAACCACTTAGAACTCTTGGTTTAGTAGCTTCCATGTGAGTTGCAACCATCTATTAAGGAAATCATGATAAGAAATACAAGCCGTGAAATAACGTATCAACTGGGAGATATATACTCCGTATACAGACGTTGCTGGAATGTTGCTACATAAAAAAA
Source organism: Mytilus californianus (assembly GCF_021869535.1). Taxonomy (NCBI): domain Eukaryota; kingdom Metazoa; phylum Mollusca; class Bivalvia; order Mytilida; family Mytilidae; genus Mytilus; species Mytilus californianus. The sequence goes on along the minus strand of NW_026262723.1, from coordinate 24,385,632 downwards.
TGAAAGTTCACAATTGAGAACCTGAAATCATCTCTTTTGTCGTAAAGTTTTGTTTTAACCGACCCTCATTGTCAATTTCTAGATGTTGCTATGTTCATCTTCACGATAATATGTGTCTATAGATAAATAAATTGATTATCAAAATTATTTACAGAGATATTGTGACATTTCGTCTTTTATGCAACCACTGAGCTTCAACTTTTACAATAACCAATATAAATTCAATAAAATAAAAAGGCGTGTTTTATATTGAATTTAGTTCAGTATATGTTGACAACCAATTCGTTAATGTGCGCGAGTGTAGCATGCAGTAAATAGACATATTGTGTAAAATGTTTTTCGTTTTGTGGATCTTTTTCTGCTTTTTAGTGACTGAATTTGGTACGTTATTCTTTCTTCATTCAGTTTATGTTGTATTCAGTCAATGTTAATATATGGGCATCTTATTATTTATAAAAGATTATAATTTGTTTACTTTGGGTAAATCATCTTGAATATATTCAAATATTAGTGACTTGAATTGTTAAACATTCGGTGCGTTTTGCTGAAACAATTATATATAATTCCGAATTTAATGCACAGGATAAATCAAGTCGTACTTTGTTGATATGAAACAGTCTCAAAATCAAATCTATTGAAACTTTTTTTTACTTTGAATTTAGGCTAACTTTATACAAGTTGTATAAATTCACTACCTAAATATTCCTCATTCACATAAATACTGCAGACGACAAAATTGTAATGATAGAGGTCTGTTAAAAGAGACGGTTCGTTTTGTATTCGTTGACATTTTGTCAAAGATAATACCTTTTCGTTATATTACTGGCTGTGAGCTGGTACATTTGAGACTGTTTTTTTTTATTTGATACATTGACAAATAACTACAACCTCGACTGTCAATGATTTTTTATAAAGACAAACACAACATATTTTTGTTAAAACGGTAAAACTGTAAAACTCTAGTAGTTCTATGGAAATAAACTCATCATAGATATCAGGATTTCAATCTTGTACGCCAGACGCGCGTTTCGTCTACAAAAGAGAGACGAAAGATACCAGAGGGACAGTCAAACTCATAGATCGAAAACAAACTGACAACGCCATGGCCAAAAATAAAAAGACAAACAGACAAATAATAGTACAGATGACACAACATAGAAAACCAAAGACTAAGCAACACGCACCCCACCAAAAACTGGGGGTGATCTCAGGTGCTCCGGAAGGGTAAGCAGATCCTGCTCCACATGTGGCACCCACAAAAGATTCATCAGGAATGCTTCAATCAAAAAAGATAAAAAGACAAAATAAAATACGATGTGGAAGAGCATTGAAGACCAAAAATTCCTAAAATTTTTGCTAAATACAGCTAAGGTAATCTATTCCTGGGGTAGAAAAGCATAACTTCAACTGCCACATCTCATCTTACATGTCTTAATATAGTTAAATGTCGTTTCCTAATTTGCAAAACGTTTGATTGTGTCAACGATATTATCCCTTCTGGTTACCCGAACAATTCAGTCATTCAATATTAAATACTAATCATAGGAAAAAGAAGTAATATTTAAACAAATGTTTAATGGTAGAACAGAAGATTAGCTGTTGTAACTAAATGCTACTGGAGACAAATGAATGATGATTGTGACGACTAAATGCAGATTATTGGAACTAAATGTTGACTGTTGCACAATCCCGTACTCTTTTTTCCCGAATGTGACCTACCGAGTTAGACTTATCACCAGGTTTGTCCTTTCATGAGCAACACGACGAGTGCCACATATGGAGCAGGATCTGCTTACCCTTCAGGAGCACCTGAGATCAATCCCGGTTTTTGTTGGTGTTCGTGTTCGTAATTTAAGAGACTGCATTCCTGATGGAATCCGCATTGAATGTTGGCTGATAGCGCATACGATTCCAGGAACCAAACAAGGCGATAATAGACCATATGATCGAGCGTTGTGCAGACACGACTGGTAAGAGCAATTTGTCGGTATCTTTTTTTATCTTCAGACCTTTTTTGACGACGATGGCAAGTGCACAGAGAGATGTTGAATCACCAGATTTCTAGATGTTATTAGAAGAGCTATTAGTGATGAATCTGGCAAGTGCTGTAAAAGGAGCTAGTGGATAACATTAAGACCTAAATTCCGTATCATGGGCGTGTAATAGAGAGGCGTTCAGCTCTTCGAAAGGAAGGATTTGTTGTAGTTCTTTTCAATTTTTCATTTGAAATCCAATTCGAGACGATATTTTGGAAAAATCATAAGCTTTTTTCAGCGTTAGAAATTATCTACCTCAGTCCCGCCCACCCTCACTAAATTCGGAATAGGATGCAATTTCCACGTAAGATATTGCTGTTGGTTTCTATTTGTGATTTTTGCTATAATACTAAACTTGAAAAATTGAGACAAAGAAATAGAGCAAATGTTTTTAAAAGTATTTTTTATTGAAGCAATAGAATTTTATCAATATTCAAAATCTCATCAATCCATTCAGAACATACAAATCAAAGTAGAAAACATCTTTGGGAGAATTGACTGAACTCCAAAAGGACTAAAACGGGGTATATCGATAGGGTGCGCGTCCTCAAATATTCATGCATCATCTGCCATGCATATCCAAGACACAAAACTGAATGGGACACAATTTCACTACAAATCTAAAGGCGTAAATTCATCGAATGTAATTAAAACTATAAAAAAATCTATTCAGTACTTTCTTAAATCTTTTACTTAAGATGATAAGGAGATGTGGTATGATTACCAATGAGACCACTATCTACACCAATTCAAACATAAATGCAATTATACATGTCATAGGTCACCGTATGGCCTTCAACAACGAGCAAAACGCATACGTATATTTAACTGTGAAAGGCTCCGACACGAAAAATGTGAAACAATTCAATCGGGCAATCGAGCTAACTAATTTATGTTCATGTCATTTATCTCTTTAATGTAATTGTCAGAAAATAGTCTAATGGCTAAAAAAGAAAAAGACCAACAGACAAACAACAGTACACAAAACACAACATAGACAACTAAAGACTGAGCAACACGAACCCCACCAAAAACTAGGGGTGCTCTCAGGTGCTTCGAAAGGGTAAGCAGATCCTGTTCCATATGTGGCATGTTGCTCATGTGAGTACAAAACCGGTGATAATAACAATTCGGTAGGGCACATTCGGGGAAAAGGGGACGGTAATGTAGTTACGGCAATTTGAACATATCCGTCGTCATCTCTGAAACAGATAATCCATAACGGTCAACCAACTCGTGATGGCGTCCGTAAAATCTACGAAGGGATAATTTCAACTTAACCACTTAGAACTCTTGGTTTAGTAGCTTCCATGTGAGTTGCAACCATCTATTAAGGAAATCATGATAAGAAATACAAGCCGTGAAATAACGTATCAACTGGGAGATATATACTCCGTATACAGACGCTGCTGGAATGTTGCTACATAAAAAAATGAAAGTTCACAATTGAGAACCTGAAATCATCTCTTTTGTCGTAAAGTTTTGTTTTAACCAACCCTCATTGTCAATTTCTAGATGTTGCTATGTTCATCTTCACGATAATATGTGTCTATAGATAAATAAATTGATTATCAAAATTCTTTACAGAGATATTGTGACATTTCGTCTTTTATGCAACCACTGAGCTTCAACTTTTACAATAACCAATATAAATTCAATAAAATAAAAAGGCGTGTTTTATATTGAATTTAGTTCAGTATATGTTGACAACCAATTCGTTAATGTGCGCGAGTGTAGCATGCAGTAAATAGACATATTGTGTAAAATGTTTTTCGTTTTGTGGATCTTTTTCTGCTTTTTAGTGACTGAATTTGGTACGTTATTCTTTCTTCATTCAGTTTATGTTGTATTCAGTCAATGTTAATATATGGGCATCTTATTATTTATAAAAGATTATAATTTGTTTACTTTGGGTAAATCATCTTGAATATATTCAAATATTAGTGACTTGAATTGTTAAACATTCGGTGCGTTTTGCTGAAACAATTATATATAATTCCGAATTTAATGCACAGGATAAATCAAGTCGTACTTTGTTGATATGAAACAGTCTCAAAATCAAATCTATTGAAACTTTTTTTTACTTTGAATTTAGGCTAACTTTATACAAGTTGTATAAATTCACTACCTAAATATTCCTCATTCACATAAATACTGCAGACGACAAAATTGTAATGATAGAGGTCTGTTAAAAGAGACGGTTCGTTTTGTATTCGTTGACATTTTGTCAAAGATAATACCTTTTCGTTATATTACTGGCTGTGAGCTGGTACATTTGAGACTGTTTTTTTTTATTTGATACATTGACAAATAACTACAACCTCGACTGTCAATGATTTTTTATAAAGACAAACACAACATATTTTTGTTAAAACGGTAAAACTGTAAAACTCTAGTAGTTCTATGGAAATAAACTCATCATAGATATCAGGATTTCAATCTTGTACGCCAGACGCGCGTTTCGTCTACAAAAGAGAGACGAAAGATACCAGAGGGACAGTCAAACTCATAGATCGAAAACAAACTGACAACGCCATGGCCAAAAATAAAAAGACAAACAGACAAATAATAGTACAGATGACACAACATAGAAAACCAAAGACTAAGCAACACGCACCCCACCAAAAACTGGGGGTGATCTCAGGTGCTCCGGAAGGGTAAGCAGATCCTGCTCCACATGTGGCACCCACAAAAGATTCATCAGGGATGCTTCAATCAAAAAAGATAAAAAGACAAAATAAAATACGATGTGGAAGAGCATTGAAGACCAAAAATTCCAAAAATTTTTGCTAAATACAGCTAAGGTAATCTATTCCTGGGGTAGAAAAGCATAACTTCAACTGCCACATCTCATCTTACATGTCTTAATATAGTTAAATGTCGTTTCCTAATTTGCAAAACGTTTGATTGTGTTAACGATATTATCCCTTCTGGTTACCCGAACAATTCAGTCGTTATATTCCGCTGATCTATGATTACTACATTAACGCCTGACTGCATGCACAATGAAAAATCTTCAATCAATCATTCGGAATTAGCTCTTGGTTTACCTATTTCGATAAAATTGAGCTGATTGCTGATTGGTCACCTCTTCTACAGACAACAATCAAAATTCAGTATTCGTGAAGAGTTTTTAGCGTGTAAGGAGTTCAGTCCCTCGCAAGTAGGAAAGATCGATCACGGGGAGGGACTGAATTATTCGGGTTACCCTTCTGGTCAAGTTGCAGAAAACCTTTTTTGGTTTAAAAGTATTTCAACAAGTATCATTGAATATACATGATATACAACAAAACATCTAAAACTTGAAATTTAAAGAATACACTCTCAAAAACATAAGTTTCGTTAAGTGTTTTAAAAAGTTTAAGAAAAAGACCTTTTAAAATCAAAGGCAGATAATTATATTTGAATTTTATAGGATTTGTGTTTTTTTTTTCTTTTTTCTAGAAAATAAGGCCCGTTTTCATATTTCGGAAGTATTTATGAAAAGCAAGTAAAAAACGGTTCTTCCAAGTAACCCATATTATATAATTGTGATTTCGTTAATTTCAATGTATTGTAGCAAAAAAACAAGGTCAATGACCCACAGTTTTTGTATTGAAATTTGAAAGTACATTAAGCCAGAAGTTTAATAAAAAACGTTTAACAAAATTCTATCGTCGAACATTAAGACACACCAGCTACCTTGATAATAATTCCTTTGTATGAGTATTATACAGATTTGTTGTCTCTCTTTATATCTCTTTGTAAGATTGTTATGTTTTTTAAATACATTAGCAGATTATAATTATATCAAGCGACCACATGAGAAAGCATTATTAAATTCCTTGAAATATTAATATCATGATCCGTTTTTGACAGGAAAATATATCTATAAAATAAGTCCTGGCGTTTCAGTCGAATAAACGTGCAAGCTAACAAAAGGCTCATATAAATCATATGTTAATAGAAGAAAATTGAAATTTCTTTTCTTTTAAGGCAGAGGAAATCAAAGAGACAATCAGCTATAACAAATCAAAGAAAAACCGACATCTTTCAATAGAAAACAAATCTCAACAATAGACCATATGATACAAAAATTACACAATCATACCCTATCTTCAAGCACGGAATTCACGTGACCACCATTTGCGACATTTTGTTTAAAATTAATTTTGTTTAATATCAATTAAAACTTAATACATGACATGATTATTCAAACTACTGGAAACATTAACGATGTACAATCCCCTACAAGAAGTACTGTCGATCAAATGAACCAGCAACACAAATGTTTGTTATGGTAATTCAAAGTAGAAACCAGGGTTTCCGTTTGCGATGGCCATTTTCGTATTTAGCCAGATAATTAAATTGTGGCGACAAAATTTCATCATTTCTGAACATCTTTGCGTCTGGCGTACAAAATTTTAACCCTGGTATCTATGATGAGTTTATTTGGCAAAAGAATGATAAAACGGTTAGAGGTCGTCAATCTTTTTTGTTTTTTCGAGTTTCAAGGACTTTTTTTTACTTTATCATTTAACACTCGGCTTGTTTTAATCAAAATCTGGGTAAATTTGAACCATAGTCCTAAATTACAAGATGGAGCCACTGCAGACAAGGAAAACATGAGAAATCTTTGATTCTTAAAATCATTTTGATATAAATTTGTCATATATGTCTGGAATAGCTACCGACTGAGTTATGGTAGGGAAGCACAGTGGTGTAGTAACTAGAATAAAAGAAGAAGTTCCATGAATATTGTCTTCTCACTGTATACCCCATAGTTTGGCATTAGCCAGTGGTGTAGCTGCAGATTCTGTTCAATTAGAAATTATGAGTTTAATCAATAAATAATTTTCTGAGTCTCTTAAAAACATGGGCAGGTTAGATAAAATGTTTGATATTGTGATAAATCTGAATGTAAAACACATGCTTCAAGACTTGAATAAGTGTTTCATACTAGACGATTGAGTTTTGACGGAAGTACCTCAACTATTTGTGACAATTCGCGGTCATACTAGACGGTTGAGTTTTGACGGAAGTACCTCAGCTATTTGTGACAATTCGCGGTCATACTAGAGGATTGAGTTTTGACGGAAGTGCCTCAGCTATTTGTCACAATTCACGGATTCAGAATCTAAAGGACTATGGGTAATTTCATTGTTCGTACACCAAAATGAGTATAACGTCTTGTCATTGGTTGAGTTTCCATTTTTCAGGACATTTTCAACCAATCACAACGCCTTGGTGTACACTTTTGAAATTATTGCCCATTATGATTTAGATCCTGAAGAGGCGAATTATGCATCTAAGTTATCTATATGAAAAAAAGGAGATGAGGCATGATTGCCAATTAGACAACTATCAACCTAATTTCAAATGAAGTGGATGTAATTATAGGCAACCGAACGGCCTTCAACAATGAGTAAAACCCATACCGGATAGTCGGCTATAAAAGGCTCCGACATGAAAAAATTATGAAACAATTTATAACGAAACAATTAACGAAAAAACAAATATGACAGACATAAACCAACGATAACCACAGGCTCCTGACTTGGGGCAGGAACATACAGAATGTGGCGGGGTTAAACATATTTTAGAGCGCTCAACCCTCCCCTAACCTGGGACAGTGGTGAAACAGCACAACATAAGAACAAACTAGTCAAATCAGTTGAAAAAGGCCTAACGCATTAGATCTATACAAAGCAGAAAAACATGAAACATAAACACAGACCGGACGTGGCAGGGTATTTATCCATCCCTCATCCCTAACAAGAAAAAGGACACTAAGTACAGATCTGAGAGTACTTGCAGTTACTGGCAGCTACTTTAAAGCCAATAACAACTGATAAAAAAAAATCATGTATCTATCTAGTTTGTCTGAAGACGAAGGAGCAACGGTTCAAATTATATTGAAACGTGTTTCAAATCATAAATTTTTATATTCAATTTGTTCATTTTATTTTTCACGTTATATTTTTTGGAAGATCTTAGTATATTATGTTAAGCTAGTCAGTCTTCAACTGAAGAATATCATGAATATACAGTGAATTATCCTTTATTGTCTGTAATTGTTGTCAAAATCATCAGCCATCTTAAGTTTTCAGATGATTTACCCAGTGTTTAATTGTGAATAGTTTCAATACAGAGGGCATGATATAAGCGATAGTTGCAAATATAGAGATCAAGCAAAATCTGCTTGTACACATTTTGTGTCTAATTTATTAGAAAATCTAAAGAGAAGATTTTCTTTTGAAGGTGATTCTGGAGTGCTATCATTTATGCGTAACAAATGAAATCTAGTTTTATATAGCGTTGATTGCAACGATAAATGTTGTGCTTTAAAAGTTGTACATCATTTTTTTGAATGTAATAAGAATAATTTTGATTGTGATGAAATTCAGACAAAATAGTAATATTTCCACATGATGTGGAAACAGCTTAATATTCACATTGTTCACACAGCATAAATGAAAGAAGTTTATCCACGACAACCAATGAATAACAGGCTTCTGAAATAATTCAGGCACAGACTTTGGTTGGGTTAGACATCTTTGACAGCACTCAATCATCCTCTTACCTGTGACAATGATGCAACTGCTCAACAGAGGTTCAAGCTGTAAATATATGTTGAAAAGAGTTAAACTCATCAGATCGGTACGAGGCACAAAAAACAAATAACAAATATACAAAACAAATTAAGCAGTTACCGAAAGATAGTTCAAAGCCAATAACAACTAATAAATGAACCATGTTTCCCAGTCTAAAATAACAATTATATTATATCCAACAATTTTAGTATTCCGACGTCATAAACAGTGTGAGAAAAACATGACCTTTTTATGCCAAAATTTGAACAAACCATACATGATATTCATTCAATATTCATACAAGATGTTTTATGTGAATCGTTTAAATTTATAACAAAGATCATATTACTTACATGAGCAACACGATAGATGCCACATGTGTAGCAGGATCTACTTACCTTACCGGGGCACAAATGACATGTAGAATTATTTAGTAGCTAGATTCATACGGGACCGCAACTAGTCTACAAACAATCCTTGCACGCTCCTGTTTTAGTGAACAGTGGTAATTTCCGTCACCGATTATTCATCAATTAATTTTGGTTTAGTCATCAATTCGACAAGCTTACATGAATATTTGACTAAACATACGAATCAAACAAATGGGTCTGTCTTGACAAATTAAACTCTATTACGTCACATAGACATCTTGTTTATTATGGAATCGTAGTTTCGGTTCATTCACTTAAGATGGCTTCCCAAATAAGTTATCAAGCCAAATATCAGTAATATTTTCTTGAATAGTGCGAACAATAGCAAATACTAATTTTGTCTGGGTTCAATAAAAAAGGCAATTCTTTTTGATAATAAGTGTATGTATGCAAAAATAACCAAAACGGCATTTCAATTGTTAAAATCCCTCTAAAACGTTTCTAGATGTGTCTTCAAATACAAGAGAAAGAAAAACAAACTATAAAGATACAATGATGAATTTAAAGAATGTAGTTTCAAGTTTATAATTTCTCTACGAAATGCACTTCGAAAAATCACTATTTTCAAAGTTGACAAAATGGTAGGTAGATGTACGTTTTTCCAAATCAAAGCGAAACCTCAATTCTCTAAAAACCGCCATGGAAAACCCATCAAAGATAAAGAACTGATAGGACATAAAAGTCACAGAACATAAGAGAACTGATAGGACATAAAAGTCACAGAACATAAAAGAACTGATAGGACATAAAAGTCACAATTAGTTAACTTACAATCATTTTGTCATTCCGGACGTAAATTATTTATTATAAGCAGATACATTCATTTCATAATTAAGGTCATTTTCAATGAGCATTGTTACAAAAGATTATCAAATTTAGCAAACAACTTTTTTCTGGAACCATGAACTTTGACAGCTTGTTATCCTAACACTAATTTGATCGTTATTAAATTGTTGACAAAACATTTGTTTATCAAGCTGTTGAATTTTCTAAATTCAAGAAAAATGCCAACAAAAAAGAAATATGGTTGGTACATCAATGCAGACATTTGTTTTAAAAACTAAATTATTGATTTTTTACTATTTGTTTTCTGACTTTCTGTTCCACACTGTATTATATACTTTAAGCCAAAATCCAACTTATAATTAAAACGTACATTTTTCATCGATTATCGTACAACTTGACAAGAATATTGCATTTGTTATAGTTATTTGCATGTTAAACCAAATTTAGTAGTACTGAAACCGTAAACCGGAAAATGTCATGTTTGAAAACGGTCTGAAAATATCCAAGCATATGTCATTAGGGAATATATCTGGTTAGTGCATTCATTTCGGGAATTAAAAAGCTAAGAGGAAAGATATTTAAATTTTAAAAAGTTCATTTACTTTATTCCTGATTCAAGATATATTTTTGCCGGAAATATGAGTATAAGCATTACCGCAATGACTTTAAAAAGTATAGCCATCTTGTCTCAACGGAAAAATGTAACATTTCTTTTACAATTGAGGTTTTGAGCGGCTGTATTTCAAATAAGTATGGTTAGATCATCATGTTATATTAAATATTCCTTTGCCTGTTAAAGGCTTTTTTTCTTTTTTTTTTATATTCATCCATCACAAATCCCTTTTGCGTATCATTGAATGTTGTCTTATGATCATTAACAACATATTCCATTGATGGCATACATCATTATCGTGTGCATATTAACAATACTTGCCATTGCCATTGACTGATTCCTGGTGTACATTACATGACATTTGCTATTACTTGTGAACTAAACTACATCACCTTGTGTGTGAGAAATGATTATATTTTGTACATCAACGACGTATTATATTATTTGTTATGGATGTATATCTCTGAAATATCCTCTTGTTTGTGATAGATTCTTATATTATGGCTATCAACCAGATCTGCCGTTGCTTGTCTAATAATTATTTCGTTTAAAATATATTTTTTCACCATTGGATGTTTTTCTACATGTACATGTATCATATGTGGTTTTAAGATGTTTAATATGATATTATTACGATATTATTTCTTTATTGGCCTTGTTTTTGGTTCCAAGTTTGATGTATTGTAATGCAGCTGGCCGAGGTTACCAATAACAAGGCCAATGAATAAATACTCAAGAAATGATAACTTAATTAATAAAATATTGTGTTTATTAGGGTTTTTTTGTGTGTTTTTCATACGATTGTTTTTTGTACCATGAACTTGAACTATCCCAATCTGAGCTCCCTTTTATAAGCAGCAATGCCAAATTATCTGTTTCTTTTTCGATGTGTCCCCTTCATTTTTCTGTTTCTGGATACTGATGATTTGATCACCCTTTTCAGTCACTATAAAATGTTACAATTCATATTTAGACGCAACACAAAACTACTAATTGGGAAGATACTGCCATTGCATGAAGGATTCAGAAACTAGAAGGTAAATAAATTTAGAAATTGAAACTGATAGCCAATGAGACAACTATCCATACAATGTAGACCAACTGACCATTTCGGCATGTTTAAAGTGTGTAAATAAACAGCGTCTCCCAGACAACAGCTTACATTAAGTTGGTGTTCATCGTGACTTTCGATCTAAATGAAAACCCAGAGACATTCCAAAATCCTGTATTGGTCGTATCATAACACGGTCAATCCGAGAAAAATCATTATTTGCCGAGTTATTTCGTTTTGGCCGAGTTGACATTCGTGTATTATACAGGCATTTGTTTTCATATTTAGTCCAATAGCATACTAGAAGTAGTTCATTAATAATGTATTTTATTTTATATGCACACTGTAGATACATTAGAAGTTGCAAGAAACAAACCAACCAAGCAGTCAACCGATTTGTTTGATTTCACCAGACATTTTCAAAATGCTGTAGATGGAGATTACTCACAGTGGTTGCCATCATCACACAATTTTTGTACACATACTGATATTGGAAATGAACCATCGTGGTGGGCAGTGGATCTTGGTGCCGTTTATGACATCAGCAACATGATTATCTTTAGCAGAGCTGACTGTTGTGGTATGTTGTACACATTGTCGGATGCATACAGAGGAATAGCTTAAAATCCAGAATTTGTGGTATTTTGCACAATTGATTTCTTTTTTGCTGATTAAAAACGTTTTAATAAAGTAAATATAGTATCATTCAACTCTACAAATTGAAGCCCTGTAAATTCAAATGTAGTAAACAGGTTCTCATTTAATTTGTTTCTAGACAAGGAATAAACATATAACTGTGTCGTCGCTGCGATACCGCCTTTTGTGCTGAGGCGGCGTAAAGCAAACACAAACCAATCAATCAATATAACAATGTCATTGTTGTTGTAAAATTTCTTACTTAAAAACACTTATGAATCAAATTGTAATTTAATATCTTTTTGTTAGCGCAACGTTTTGAGCCGTCTGCGAACTATAAGCAGATAGACTGACCTTGCACTTAGTGAAATATTTAATGTTTTTGTTGTTATTGAATGCATTGAGTATTTCTGCCAGGATTGTTATAAATTCTTTTGTTTTCCAACTTTTCTTATTTTATTTCAAATGCAGTTATCATTCTTTCAGCTAAGAGACTTTCGAATTTCGACATTGAGGTGTTTAAACCGTGCAGAAACAAAACCAATTGGTTTGAGAACAGTACCAGCAAATTGTGTTATCATCAGCAAGCACCAACTAAATTTTTAAATGCTTCATGACATAACAGGATGATTGGACAGTATGTTCGCATACGGCTAAATAATCCAATTTTTTTTATCACTATGTGAAGTTGAAGTGCATGGAACATTTATTCGTTATCTACGTTTAGGTAATTCTTCATGAAATAATTTTTTCATTTAGTAATTTTAAATAATAGAACCATTCAATACCTTACATTTGTGTAACGTTTTAATTTAAAATTGAACTTTTGGGGTTTTTATAGAACCATTCAGTTGAACACTTGAAGTAAATGTATTGGTTATTTTTCATCATTTGTTTCGGGTAAACGACATGTAAATCGACAAAACTGTGATGATTGTATGCTCAAAAAACTAGTTTAACACTCGATAATTGCATATTGTATATAAACAAATATTCATATTTTACTAAAGCACAGACACTGAAAGTATAAAAAACTAAGATAAGCTTATGTAATACCTTAATTTAGTATCCTTTTTATCTAGACTTAGACAAACTGGCCACTGATGCCCACTCAACACATGCAGCACTCATAAACAAAATGAGGACCTATTGTTATAAAAATGGTGCGACAATTACACATGGAAATAAGATAAATGTAGGATTTCGTTTTTTAAAGGGGTATTATCTGTCAAATCATGTTCATTGATGTGACACAAATTCACAGATTGGATTTGGAATATGCAAAAATGTATATTCAAATTACAAGAAGTCTAAAATATACAACAAACAATGCTGATACTCGTTATAATTTATCAGTATTTCGTGCGTATTTAGAAAGATGCCATAGACAAGCAAGCACGTGCAATCATAAAATGACGATTTGTAAAGTTCTATTTTATTTCACATTATAGATTTAAAAAGATGTAGAACCATTTGTGGGCTGGATCAATACTCAATTATTATTCCTGCTGTTTAAATAATCAATGTTGACATTCTCTTTTTTTAAAAGAAAAAAATATTTTCTTTTAAAAGAATGTACGACGTGTTCCACTTAGAAAAAATTAAAGGTTTCATAAATATGGATTCAAATGAGGTTGAATATACTTCAGCGATGTTCATTTAAATTATTTTGACGCAAACTGATTGCTAATAGCTAAATACTATTTATATATTTCGCTTTAATAAATGTTTGAAACAAATCGTAGTTAATTTTTTTTTCAGAATCGTAGCTAACGCCCCTTCAAATATACACAAGATCAATACCAATATGTAGTATACAACTAATTCAATATGTAGTATACAATTAATTCAATATGTAGTATACAATTAATTTACCTGTATATTTATCCATTAGTTACCTTGCCTTATACCTGTGGATTTCAAGGTTACAGTTATGCAGGATATAATGTGACCCTTAGCAGCGCCATTGTGAAAAGTGACATTTACTGTACCTACATATGTGCTTTCATGAAAGAATGTTATGTTGCAGACTTCAACAAGAAGACCTCATATTGCACCTTAATGGAAAGGAAAACTGGATCCAATGTGGTGGTTAATTCTGATCACAACGTTTTTCTCATCAATTAAACATCTTTTTTTATTGGAAGCTGATCATTTGTGCAATTCTAAAAACTCTGAAAATTGTATTTAACAACAAGAAGACCTAAACTTTCCTTGGATATAAGAGAAAAAAACAGGATCCAATGTCCTAAAGACTTATTCTAATCACATTGTAATTAACGTCAATTAAACATTTAAATAATATAGCAATACAAGTAGTCTGTTTTTTTATATTCAAGACAAAATAATTCTTATGTGAATTCAAAAGTAAGCTCTTCGCATGAAGCTTTATATTTCAGAAGGTGGAAAAGGTAGATTTATATCTTGTATACAGCTGCATAACAAGGTTTTTCGACAGCTTAAAAACAATATAGTTTTTTGTACAGTTATTATGTCGCTGACCACTGAGATGATGATATCCGGGGATAAAGAGCCCATGAACAGCGAGATCGAGCAACTGCTAATGAATGAATAACACTTCATCATTTTCGACCGTCCGATGTACTTATTAACATTAAAATTTTATTTGATTTCAATTTAAGAAAATGAAGATCTGGTATAATAACGATGTAAATGGAAAGTCACAAGTTCATATCTCTTAGCGGTTTTTATCGATTTATTCATCTTCAAAAAAAATTATTATGAAAAGGGAAAAGTAAGAAAAAACTATGGGAACATTCAAATATCAAAGAGCAGACAATGTCATACCAGGATAAAAATAGACAAAGGGTCAAACAAAAATCTGAAAAGAATTACAAAACAGAAAATAATGTAAACCAGAAACAAAACAGGAATAGACTCAGGTGTTATCTTATTATTTATATGGTTGCTGGCAACGAAGTTTAGTACGTATTATAGCGGAATCACAGGCCTAGGGGTGCTCCGGGATGATGTTTGTAAATAGTATAATAATATATATCTTCTGTATCCTATTTCATTTGCATGTCTTCTAGCTTTCGATTTGTTTGATATTTGCTTTTTCGGACGGATAACTGTATTGAAAAATGTAAGTGTAGGATTATTGACCTTTTTTCTTTCTACGCTTGGACTATGTACAATGTGTGAATTATTCTCTTGGAATACCTGTGTAAGGCTTGTAAAAATGTAGGCTATTTGTAGATCGGCAATAAGCCGGGCTCCTAGTGCTGTGTCAGGTGTGATGTCATTTCGAATGTATTATTAGACAGCAGGTTGATTTTAATACGCAAAGTTAAAATGCATATTCAAGGTGGTGGCAAATACAAATAGATCGCCGTGAAATATTTAATTATATTTGGGGTTAGGTCCATTTTAACCTAATCCAGATATTGAACATGTATGTCACATACATGTGAGATGAATAAATCCGTAGTAATAAAAATGATAAGCAACGTTACTATTAAATCTAAAGGAAAGATATTCAAATCTAAATGATTCTCATCACTTCACTAACACAAAAACAAACAGAATTCTATAAAATTGGTTTACCTAATTATAGTCCTTTTGATTCACCTCATATGGTTATAAAGGAACGGAACAACTCAATTCTAAATATTTAAAAGCTGGGGATGTGCTTATTGACCAAAAGGTGTTGAGTCAATATCGGTTAACATTTAAGATCAACTTCGACTATGCAGAATGGAACATAGAAAATAAATAGATCGCAACGGAATATTTCAAATACTTTTGCTACATGGTCAATATTCACAGATATGTATGAAGCCTCATTCAAATGAAATCACACATAAATCATTCACACCAAAGTAAGTTTTAAATGATAAATGGGTGCTCGTTTGGTAGATCGTGGTCGTTTTACATGTAACAGTTCTACGGACTACTTCAGCCAACGATCTTTACTTTTTCCTCAATAGAACAACCTGCTTTTGATTTCGTTAATCGTTTAATATTCAAAACTGTTAAATAATCATTGTTTAAGAAAAACCATTGTCACTGTATTGCATCTGAATTCAAAATGAGGAGTTTATATTTGATATAAAAATGGAAGGTTTTCATGTTCGAAGGAGTAAGATTTTATACTCATTCAATTCAAGGATTTATATAGTAACAATAATTCTTGTTCAATATTAGGTGTTGGATATATATAGAAAAAATAACTATAAAGGGGCTGTAATTATACATGTTCTAAGTTTACCAGGAATATTTTAATCATACATTATTCAGTGCAAGAAACGAGCATGATTTGTATTAAAATGATAGACCGTAGAATCGAATTGCAATGTGCTATGTATCTTGCAAAGTATAGTTGTCAAACTTCTCCTCAATATTGGCTTCTTAGCGCACAAGCCGTATTTTAAAAAATTCTTAGATTTAATACTTAGTAAAAAACACTAAAATTAATTTGATACTAAATATGTTTCCTAGAAAATTTACATAATCCATTCGTTCCGAAAATGAAATGTGAATTTAGTACAGAGATCATGCAGAAGCGTGGAAGTCATAAAACCATGTTACATAAATGAATAGCCGTCAAAAGGTATTGAACACCTTTTTAAATATGAACCTGTATACATGAGACGTCATGAGACAGCCAATTACTTTCAAATACTCGTCCTTGAGCGTACCTGATGAAGGTAAATCCAGTAAAGCGCTTTGGACGCATGAAATTTATAACGTGTTGTTTTCATTTTTGTTTAGTGGATATCTCTACTGGTGGACTATCTTTCCTTAATGGTATCATCAGTTCATTAGTCAGTACTTCGGTTTATAAATTTTGAAACTATACAGAAACTAAGGTTTTAACTCCTTCAGGCAAAGTTGGCCTTAGATGGATTTGGCTGATATTTTTAAGGTCCTTTTTGGTTTATAGCTCTTCAACGTTTTCGGTCCTTGGCTTTCAAATATTCGGTTGGAGCGTCCTGATGAAGGTAAATCCAGAAAAGCGCATCGGACGCATGAAATTTATAACGTGTTGTTATCATTTTTTTACCATATACAGGTATTATACATGTACATGTAGCTCCGGTATACCCGAAAATTTCAAGTTAAATCACTTCCTATACAGAATGTACCATGTCAAGGAATTTCTCACGATTGTAAAGCATGTCCATTCATGTTTTAAGAGGGGTCATGGATGGGGGAATGGTTCAAATTCTGACTGTTTAAAAGTTAACAGTTATAGGTCAAAATACGGCCTTCAACACAGAGTCTTGGCTCTCACCGAACAGCAAGCTAAACAGAGCCCCCACAATGACTAGTGGCATGTTCATTCAATTTCTATGGGATAAAAGCATGGTAAAAATCAGCCGCATGTAGAACAAAAAGCTACAGAGTTGAATTATTTCAACATGATTGTACGATCTTCGATTGCTTTAGCAACAAGATTTTCCGTTAGCGATGACGTACATTATCGCTAATCGTAAAACTGCCGTACGCTGAGTATGAACCTATCTCTATCTAAGTTAATGAAAAATTCGTCATCTTCTGGTTTATTCTTGATATTTCTTCCCTGTGACGTGTCAATTCTTAATGAATTTGTGTGCATTTCGCCTAATGATTTTTCAAAAACAGTTTTGTGTATTCAATAATGACATAAAACAGTTTAGGCGGTCACTTGAAAAACAAAATCTGCACGAGATCTATATACTCGGTTTGAGTAGTGATCATTGTAGCACATCTTTCGCTGTTGTAGTTTAGAGTTATGTCTGATACCAATCCTGATCAGTTGCATTTCTCGGAAACTGTAGATCAACTGAGTCAGGCAAAGTCAGATAAATTTTCAAATGATGATCAATGTAATCGTATTTACCAATAAACTGACGAGAATCGAAAGAAATTTCCCATATATTACCAAGAACTTTACAAGGAAAAGAAGTCTGAGAGTTCGTTAAAATTAAAATGCAAGAAAGTAAAATTCAACAGAGAGAGAAAAGTGAAAACTGTGAAGCCCGGGATGCGTCAAAATATCAAAAAAGGGCCACGAGATCTGCTGTATCGTTTTATTTATTTATTTATTCTCAGGTAAAGGACGTTTAATTTTTGACTCGAGACATGTTAACAAACAGATTTGTTTTTACGTAAAATTTTGTTGGAGGAATGGAAAACTGCCAAACAGTTCACTAGGTACGAAGTTATTAACTATGTAAGACCTTTTTTTTGTATTTAGAAGATGGCTGATGATAAAACATAAAAACATTGTCAAGCAGTGAAGATTAAATTTAATTCCGTATTATTAGAATTTGTGACAAGAAATCTTTACAACACCCATTCTTATTTTTATATTTTGTTTTAATTCTCAACCATGTGATGACATAGAACCACTAATTCGGTCCAAGTCAGAAAGAACATACATGTAAGTAGTACATTTTTTAAACAAAAATAGTTCCTACGCATAGCTGTACCTTTGTCAATAAGTAAAATATTCAGATCAGAAGTTCCTGTGTTTTTTTTTTTCGGGAACCAGTGCGCTCTAATATGCATTTAAAGGTATGTTGATTTTTTTTAGCACAAGTCAGGATAAAGTATAGTTTTGACATGAAAAGACTGAAACTTTATTTGAACTTAAGACAAAGAAGCCATTAATGCTTGAAATTGCAGAATTGAACATAGAAAGCAATGGGGCTATGAATCAGTGGTTTTATACCTTATGATTCATGTAAAATTCGGACAAATGAAATTCCTAAAGTGTTGTTTTCATTTACCACGACTTGGTGGAAACTTCTGCTGGTGAACGGTTAGTTCTCTATTATATCATCGATGGCCACGATGGCCAAGTGGTTTAAGTGGTTAAACTACTGTATCAATAGCCTGTCAATACCGAAGTTGTGAATTGCGTACATGGCAGGTGCGCTCGACTCTAATCTTTATTGACTGGGATTGTCAGTTTTCCTATTAAAGGTCGGTGGTTCTCTCCTGGCACTCCGGCTTCCTCAAAAATAACAATTGACCGCCACGAAATACAACAATGGTGCAGAAAGTTGCACTAAACATCAATCAATCAATCAATCAATAAATTATATCCTCAACTATAGTCAGTGCTTCGGTGCTGACATGATTTTAACATATTATTTCTACAATTTTCGTTTAACAAATCAACTGCCTGATTTATATGATTACATGTAGCAATAAACAAAACAAATACTTATATGCAGCACAAACGACAAACATACTGAAATACAGCCTTCTGACTTGAAATAGTCACATAAAGAATGTAACAATGTTAAACTCTATCATGTAATTGAGGTGACCCTTTTTATAAATAAACCAGCTGCTTGAAAACTTTCACTTAAATAATTACATTTCGAAGTATTACTAGAACAAACCTGTATCGTTTGTATAGCTAAAAGTACTAACGTTGAAGTGCACTTATGTCTCTCAACCAAATTCAAAATGAGCTGCGTCGGCATCTGCAAATGAATTTCAATACATCTGGTAACTTATTTCGGGTTGGAAAAAATCGTGATGCAAAGTCTGTTTCTGTTTTTAAAATGAGTTGATAAAAGAACCCTACATAACAGACCAAAGTTCATCTGTTATTTCGTATTTGAAGACCAAAATCAATCACATGCAAATGTATATGTGCACTTCCATAAGGTTGATTTCTATCCGACGCAGCTCATTGATAATATTTCATGAAATATTAATTCATGGCTTGTTTTAAAAATAAAATTGTATTATATCGTAGTTTCTAGATTACTTTCTGCTTGTATCAATATTTCATAGCAAAGGGATGTCAGTTGATTCAAATTTAGATTACACGCAATATTTATAAACGATATATATTTTAAGGGTTTCTTTAGAAAGAAATCTTTATCGGTTTTCTGTGTGAATTGAAATACAACTTCTTTACGTCGTAACAAATAAATTAACCTGTATAATGGAAAAGTATAAAAAAAAATTCTCCGATTTTATTTGTTACTTTTGGTAAAAATTGAAAAGACATCAGTTTAATACATCAAAAAAAATCTGACTTCGATTCTGTCTAAGTTTTTTTTATACCACTATAGACGTTCAACAATTGAGAAATTTCATTATGGAAGAAATAAAAAGGTATAATGACACAAAATTTATGGTACTTGAATTTAAAACTTGGACGTATTGTAAATCGATTAATAATTAATTCCCTTCACGTGAGATTTCTCAGTTCAAAATGACATGTTTGTGACGTCACATAGATCATATAGTGTTTTTCGGAACTGTCCTTAATTTTCCAGCACTGTTGTTCGACTGCTAGTCCTCAAAGTCATCATCAGCTCTGGAGTCAATGAATCGATACTGACAAGCTTTCTTAAATAAACACTTTTGGAAGAATATAATGCTTCAACTCACTGAACAACAATGGACCATAAATGTATTTGACTATAATTTTCGGTTTCCAGCTATTCGTGTTATCAAGTGTATGTTGCACTTTGTAATTACAGCTGTTTCACAAATCACGTCTCGTTTGTGGAGATATATAATATTAATAGATATTTTGTTTTGGTTACGTACTGGTTCCCAGAAATGATCTGTATGTTTCATTTCAGGTGTAATACCACCAAATCATAGTACGTCACATCCGGTTCCATACGAAAAAGGGTCGAAAAAAAAAATATTCCCTTGAATTTGACAGTTGTAGGAAATTAATCCTACATTTCATTGCAGTAAAAACTTTCTGAGTCATAAACATATATCTTCAGGTTTTCAAAGCACCATTCTTTTTTTATTTGGTGTTTTTATAGAATATTTTGGAAACTTGAGGTTACTTGGTTACTAAAGCTTGTACACAGGAAGAAAAGGAGTGAAAATTGGATTGGTTAACTTCCAGTGATGGTTAAATTCTTATATGCAATGCAATGCAATGTGAAATTTTGTCTGTAGTTTAGGACAGGATAAAACTTTACTCCTGCCATGTATTTCTTTATTTGAAACAAAGATAAATTCTGCACAATTTTTTGAAAAGTGCAAATTTAACAAAAACTTATAGGGAAAAACAATGGTGGTATTACACCTTCATAGAGACATAACTTGGGAATGGTACCAGTATAAATACACAAGGAGGTGGCGCAATTGAATTCGGGCACAAAGTGAAGGGAGTGTCAATACAGAATGTTAATATAAGTTTAAACTCTTAGAATGCTCGGGGCATATAAAATAATGGTGAAAATATGCCGCACAGCCCTATGTTTTGATTTTTAATAAAACAGAAGGGCATATCAACTTTCCATTCTAAGATATAATTTTTTTCGAAACTTCATAGTAAAAGTGGCACAGTTTTAGCCGTAAAGGGAGGTCCTATGGGAAATTGCATTGTCTATATTTACAGAAGTGCAGCCTGTAACTAGCATTATATCTAAAAGTCAGTAAAAATTTATTTTTTCTCCAAAACGATGTTTAAAAAAAAATAACTTATAAAGAAATCGCACAAAGACCATCATGATTTTTCGTAGCAGTTACCAAAGGTGTTCATAGTTTTTATTTTTTCATATTTATAAAAATAAGGATATGAACTAACATAAAAATAGTTGAAAACAAATATAGCAAAAGAACGGTTCTTGATACGGGTAGGACTAACAGACGAACAGATGCGCAGACAAGAAAACATAACCCTCCGCACTTCCTTATTATCGTACTCAGGACATAAAAATAAAAAGATTGTTTGAGTTGATATATCACATTTCTTCAGAGTGTTTGATGTGTTAACTTGGCTGTTGACTTAAAAAACCAAAAGTTACATAGAAGTTATATACAACAGTTTGATGTATGAAACAATAAATAACAGTAAAAAAACATTCATCTGTATCTAATCCTATACAATTTTAGGAATTATTGACAACAAAAACTTGAATTTGAATGATCTTCAATATGTTTGAAAGTACAGAAAATGTCTTTTTATATATTTCTTATGAGGACACAAAAAGGGTTAAATATCCATTCTTCGTGTTCTTGTACAAAGAGAGTTAGTAGTAAGATTTTATTCTTTTATTAATAATCAGGCCTAGGTGCCTTTCAATATATGTTCATTTATTATTTTTATTAGGCGGTATTAGAAAAAAAGAAATGAAGTAAAGCCATAGAAATTATAAATTATTAAAGTTTTTAGGTATGCTATTCATGTTTTTACAACTGAAACTTTTATCATGTACAGACAAAAGTTTTGCAAAGCTTTGTATGAGGAGAAATATTGCATTGATTGGTCATTTTAATATTATGTTAATAATCGGTGTATTTTATGCTCTTAAAAGAAACTTGCAAGTCGGACAATTTCCTATATTGACATGTTCATATAGTCTTATTTTTGTCATGTCCCTGGTCAATAGGTTTACAATTTTTGAATTATAATTTTTTGAGTGTTGCAATATTCCTTTAAACAAATGGCATTTCTACTTTATTTAATATTTTTTTTTCCTTTACTTTTAAAACATTTATCAATCTATCTATTGAGTAAATTTTTATATTTCTAAAATAGATTTGGATGAAAAATAAGTCAGCATATTAGGTACAATTTAGGTACCCTCACGTTAGAGTTTACATGTTGTCAGTTGACACTGATTTATACCAACCATTTAGGTTTTTGGGGAAACAGAGAGAGAAGTTTAATCATTTTAGATCACTTAAAGTAGGAAGTAACCTTGAATTATTAAAGATGGGACACTATACTTTTAAAATAGTATCATGCTTTCTTGCTTATGTTCAATTAGATTTCAACAAAAATAGGGGCCAGCTACAATAGCTTATCATACCTTGTTCTCCAACAGGTCATCTATGAATTATATACTTTTCACCTGGAGATAAAAAGATATTTCAACATCTGACAAAAGATATTCTTTAATAACTTATCATAACATTGATCTATGAAAATACGATACAATAAATATTACAAAATTATCAAAGCAAAATTCACTAGGCTCTTTCCTTCAGAAACTTGTGGTAATATCTCATATTTAAAACCACTAATTAATATTTTTAGACGAACATCGTTAAGATAGAAAGAGACAGAAAATATCCTAAATGGACAGCTCACTGTTTTTTCTTTTCGAATATACATTTAGCTCTTAACAGTATATTTCTTTTGATAGCTTTTTATATAATATCTCATTTGATGCTAAAACTTTGAACCTTGCATCAAGGCACCCAAAGGAGCGAGACCGATTGCACCGACAGGCTAAGCGTCTTTTGCCTTGCTAGAATTACCCCCCCCCCCCCCCCCCCCCCCTGTCATGCGGATCTTTAATCATTCAACATGTCACAATCTGGAATATGCAACAATTGGTTACATTACAGATGAGATGATTATTTTGGTACTGAAATATCTAAAACTGCAAACCATTTCTCGACTAGGGATTTTTAACGACCTTGACTACCCATGAGGGTCTTGCACGGTCGGATAAACATTTCTCTATGGTGTTGAGACCCATTTATACCGTATCGAGCAATGTAATTTTTTTTTATGTTGACGGTTAAACGTACGTAGTGTCAATTTCATTTGTTCTTCCTCGTAACTCTGTTGGAGCAGTTTTTGTTCAAGGAGCACATCCCCACAAAAACAAAATGCGTATATATAGTGTGATCATGAAATAGTAGTACATATAAAATGAGATATGTAAATGCCATCAATGGGGCAGAGGATATGTAAAATGGGAGGTTGACAATTAGTGATATGTAGTTTAATTGATTGTCTTTTGTTGGCTTAACGTACAGTTGCAAATATTTCATGCATAATCTTTTCGAGAACGAAGTTACAAATAATACATTAGGTAGGTCATGTAATAGGGGATCGAACATGATGAAGAGCGGGAAATGTGGAATGGCACGGAAAACGCTAATTGTTGGAAATGGTCAATTATTTAGATTTTAACATGCCATTTAGGGATATTCCATATTTAGCAATGTAATCAAGACAAAGTGTTTAAAAAATAATTCATTATCGGATATGGCATGGTATTGGTTGCAAAAATTTGATATTTTTCATTTAAATGCAATATTTCTTATTTAATTGGTATATTTCTTCATTTAAATGCAATATTTTTTTATATGAATGGTATATTTTTTCATTTAAATGCAATATTTTGTATTCAGATGGTATAATTTTTCATTCAAATGGTATAATTTTTTCATTCAAATGGTATAATTTTTCATTCAAATGGTATAATTTTCGTTCAAATGCAATATATTTTATTCAATTGGTATAAAATGTCATTTGAATGCAATATTTTTTATTCAATTGGTATAGTAGTTTTTTATTTATATGCAATAATTGCATTATGGGAAATTCTTTGACGTCATAAGGTCAAATTTGCAATAACGTTTGTGATTGGTCGGAAATTGTTTGGATTTTTCCCCTTTCTTTCTAAACATGGGTGACCAAGAATTAAAAACCGCGTCAGAATATCGCCCCTCTAACTAAATCTAACGTTCGTGCAAGTCCGGCACTGGCTGTTAAAATCTTGTGGTCATAACTAGTATTTCTATTGCAAAATTTCGATGGTCAAAACGTTCGGTCCATTTTTCAAAAAACCGTTTCATTGTATATGGATTTATATGCAATAAAATTGAGAATGGAAATGGGGAATGTGTCAAAGAGACAACAACCCGACCATAGAACAGACAACAGCAGAAGGTCACCAACAGGTCTTCAATGCAGCGAGAAATTCCCGCACCCGGAGGCGTCCTTCAGCTGGCCCCTAAACAAATATATATACTAGTTCAGTGATAATGAACGCCATACAAAACTCCAAATTGTACACAAGAAACTAAAATTAAAAATAATACAAGACTAACAAAGGCTAGAGGCTCCTGACTTGGGACAGGCGCAAAAATGCGGCGGGGTTAAACATGTTTATGAGATCTCAACCCTCCCCCGATACCTCTAGCCAATGTAGAAAAGTAAACGCATAACAATACGCACATTAAAATTCAGTTCAAGAGAAGTCCGAGTCTGATGTCAGAAGATGTAACCAAAGAAAATAAACAAAATGACAATAATACATAAATAACAACAGACTACTAGCAGTTAACTGACATGCCAGCTCCAGACTTCAATTAAACTGATTGAAAGATTATGTCTTCATCATATGAATATCAGGCACAATCCTTCCCGTTAGGGGTTTAGTATCATACCATCATAACATATATGAGAAGAACATAACCCGTGTCATGCCAACAACTGGTTTTTAAATAAATGTGTTTAGTGCCGATGCAAAGACCCTATAAGTGAATCAATATTAACGCCAAAATATGCAATCTTTAATGAACTGACAACAGTATCGTAACTATATCCTTTCTTAATAAGTCTATTTATAGGTTTTGTTAGCTTCAGAGGTGAATACTGACATTTTTGTGCTTTATAAAGAATATTTCCATAAAAAAATGGATGTGAAATACCTGAACATATAAGAAGTCTGCATGTTGAGCTATATTTACGAATGATACCCTTATACCGATGATAAAATTTAGTAAATGTTTTGACTAGTTTGTTATATCGAAAACCCTGGTGTAATAATTTTTCAGTAATACATAAATTTCTCTCGTTAAAATCTAAAACATTGTTACATACACGAGCGAATCGTACAAGTTGAGATATATAAACACCGTAAGATGGTGACAAGGGAACGTCACCATCTAAAAATGGATAATTAACGATAGGAAATGAAAAATCATCTCTTTTATCATATATTTTAGTATTAAGCTTTCCGTTAATGATATAGATATCAAGATCGAGGAAATGGCAGTGGTCATTGTTAGTATTAGCTTTATTTAAAGTAAGTTCAACAGGATAAATTTCTTTAGTATACATACTGAAGTCGTCATTATTGAGAGCCAAAATATCATCCAAATATCTAAAAGTATTATTAAATTTGTGTATCAGATGTTGTTTCGATGGGTCTTTGCTGATTTTTGTCATAAATTGTAACTCATAGCAATACAAAAAAAGGGTCCGCAATAAGTGGTGCACAGTTAGTCCCCATTGGAATTCCGATAACCTGACGATATACGGAATCTCCAAAGCGAACAAAAATGTTATCTAGTAAAAATTCAAGGGCATATATAGTATCAAAGCATGTCCAATTGACATAGTTTTTTTGTTTATTGCTACTAAAAAATGACCTAAAAGAGTTTGAACATATATATTCACATTCTGACTTTTTACATGCCCATTTAATTAGGTGTGTGAATTTTTTCTTAATGAGAATGTGAGGCAATGTGGTATATAGGGTAGAAAAATCAAAACTTTGAACAGATTCAAAATCACCAATATATGCATGCAATTTATCAAGTACTTCCAACGAGTTCTTGACACTCCAAAAGTAATTAATTCCACTATTTTCGAAGGCCTTATTTGAAGAATTTATTATCAGGTTTTTGATTGTACCAAGTGTACTGGTAAGAAAAATAGACAATTTAGTAGTGGAACAATGGCTTGAAGACGAAATGAATCTATATTTGTAAGGTGTTTTGTGTAGCTTCGGAAGCCAATACATAGTTGGGACTTTCATTGTATTTGGTTCTGCTTGTAAAGCGGTAGCTAAAAGTTTATGTTTGTTACAGATGTCGTTTTCTGAAAATGGAGTCAGTTGGAATGTTGGTGAATTGGTGATTTCTTTTTTCAGAACCTCAATGTAAAATTTACGTCAAACAATAATAATATTATTAGCAGCTTTATCGGCCGGGACAAAAACAAATTCCTTGGCTAGTTCTTTTAGTTTATGTTTGATACGAGAAATAGGTTTATTGT
Source organism: Mytilus californianus (assembly GCF_021869535.1). Lineage (NCBI taxonomy): Eukaryota > Metazoa > Mollusca > Bivalvia > Mytilida > Mytilidae > Mytilus > Mytilus californianus. The sequence goes on along the minus strand of NW_026262723.1, from coordinate 24,358,758 downwards.
GGTTATTGTTAAGAGTAAAATGTTCTTTAAAATGTTTATTACGTATATCAACTATGTTCATTACTGATTTAAAAAAAGAGTCCAAAGATTTTTTGTCAGCTTTTTCCCGTTTTATCCATTTCAAACAGTAAGTATGGAGTGAGTCGTGGATGATATTACGACACTCATTCCAATTAATAATTGACGGGGAACGATATTTAGGTCCTTTACTGAGGAATGATTTTAACTCTCGGTCTTGAACGATGTTAAGATCTCCTGTTATAACATAGGAAATGGGTCCATAAATGTATTCGGAATTACTGCAATTACATGAAGTAGGTGTATTTTCACTGATATTAACATCTTTACACAATTGGCTATAATTAAACACAAATTTCCGGGTAGATTTCTTGTAAATATAACAAATAAGAGGGAGCTCAGTATTATCAAAATATCCCGGAATTCGTTCTTTAACAGAATGGTCGTTAAAAATACCGGCAATATTTACAAAATCAAAACCTTTATTGACATACTTTATTTTAATAAACTGTTTTTTATGATCTTCAGGGCGATCAATTTTTGGAAACAGTTTAGAATAACAATATGCCATTATAATTTGAACGATTTCATACTTAGGACTGCTATATGAAATTGTGTTGCAATCCTCTAAAATTTTATTTAACTTATTAACCGGTAATGAACAGAGCTTTGTTAACAGATAATGTCTGCCGTTGTTTTTTTAAATAGAAATTAGGTCAGAAATATTGGTATGATTGGTCCGAAATTTTCTTTGATTGCGATTTTTTCTACGACCATGAGAACGGTTTTTACGAACAGTTTTAGAAACTATATCCAAAATGTTAACAGAATCGGTTCTTGATATATTACCAATTCCCATGATTTTATCATTAAGACCGAGAGGGTAGACTGTCTGTAATTTTTTAATCCAATTTAATTCAATTATTTTCCGCGATCGTGCAAACTTTGAATGAGATTCACCAGGCTGCTTATTTACTACTTCTAAAGGTTGAACTGCTAAATATTTAATAGGATGATTGTGCTTCTTAAGGTGTTGATAAATGATACTTTTGAATTCATTGGGTCTTTTAAAACGATACAGATGTTCTTGAGTGCGCTTAGATAAATATCGTCCAGTTTCACCTACGTACTGAATACCGCATCCCGGTTTGTTTCATGTGAGTAAATAAATTATACTGTTTGTTTTTCAAGTTATATCAGTTTCAAAATTTAAAGAAAATGTGCGACCATTAAACGTGGACCTTGCCGTATTGTTGGTGGAAAGACGGGGACATGTAAGTCATTTTTTGGCATGACACTTATCGATAGAAGGGTAACCACGATTTTTATTGTAAAAAATGTTAGCGATAGTTGTATTTTTAGATAAGCGATTTTGAAGATTGAGACGTGTAGATACCCTTTGAGTATATCGGTTTTTTCAAATAGATTAGACACCGTTGGTTTTCCCGTTTGAGTGGTTTTACACTACTAACTTTTTGGGGGCCCTTTATAGCTTGCTGTTCGGTTTGAGCCAAGGATCCGTGTTGAAGACCGTACGTTGACCTTTAATGGTTTACATTTACAAAATATGACTTGGATGGAGAGTTGTCTCATCGGCACTCATACTACATCTTCTTATATCTATATACAAAGTAAACCAGACGTTTCTCAGACTGTTTTCTTTTTTTAATAAATCCTTTGCCGCGCGTTGTGTACTGATTGATAACTCAGTCTGGGAGAACAAGGTTTATTTCAGTACCAGTTGTATTTAGGTTTGAGCAAACGTCCAGTAATTGCAAATACTCTTATGTCGGTGGTTTGTGTCTATTGTCTTAATGTTAGTTTTTTTGTGTGTCTCGTACCGATCTTTTGAGTTAATTTGCTGATTTGTTCAGGTTGTTATTTTATTGTACTGTTACACCATTGTCCCAGCTTCGGGATGGGTTGCTCACAAACATAATGTTGAACTGTTACACCACTGTCCCAGATTAGGGGGAGGATTGGGATCCCGCTAACATGTTTAACCCCGCCACATTCTGTATGTATGTGCTTGTCCCAAGTCAGGAGCCTGTAATTCAGTGGTTGCCGTTTGTTGCTTTGTTATACATATTTGTGTTTCGTTCATTTTTTTGTACATTAATTCGGCCGTTAGTTTTCTCGATTGAATTGTTTTACATTTTTGATTTCGGGGCCATTTATAGCTGACTTTGCGGTGTAGGCTTTGCTTCTTGTCGAAGGCCGTACGGTGACTTATAGCTGTTGATTTCTGTGTCATTTGATCTCTTGTGGAGAGTTGTCTCATTTGCAATCATACCACATCTTCGTTTTTATATCCACCCTGCCATATTCTTTATTTGCCTGTCCAAGGGATGGAGCCTGTAGTTTAGTGGTTGTCGTTGGTTCCTGTCTCGACTCATATTTGATATTTTGTAAATTGTTTTGTTATGTATAATTAGGCAGTTAGTTTTTTCGTTTGAATTGTTCACACTTTTCATGTCGGGCCTTTTATAGACGACTTTACAGTATCAGGTTTTTGTCATTGTTGAAAGCCTTACGATTGTCTACAAAAGCATTTGTCTCCATGACGGCGAAAAGCTCTACAGAGCTTATGTTTGTAGTATTTGATGTAACCCGACTTAAAATAAATTTTTCTTATCTTATCTTACCTTATCTTATCTATAATTGCTTACATCCACTTCATATTTGAACTCCGGTGGATAGTTGCCTTATTAGCAATCATATTCCATCTCTTCATTTTTATATTGTATACGTGACTTCTAAACTCGTGTTGTCCTGAACAAGCATGAAATAATTTTCACTGGGCGGTAAAATTAGCAACAAACAATCAATCAATTTAAACTTGTGTTAAATAAGAGGAAAACCGTTTGATATTTATTTATTTGTTGGAGTGGGGGACAGAAGGATTTCATATATGAATATGGTTGCCTGGTAAGAGCTGAAAAATAGGCATGATTAGCGACAGATTGAAATGAATAATAATGCCCTCTCTTCCCTTCCCCATCTTTCATCTATAAATTTAAACTGACCGCCACGGAATAGCCCAATAGTGTTGAAAGTAGCGTTAAACACCAATCAATTAAAACCCCTTCCCTAGAATATCAAATAATCGTCCCTTAACTGTTATTGTCCGTGTAGTTCTTATATTTATCCAGCTTATCGTCCTACAAGGATGTCCTACTAAGGCTGTCGTACCATAAAAACGTTTCACATTCTAATATATCTGCATTCATAATTTTATTAATTTCATTTAGACTAAACGACGCCATGTTTGTTATGTGCCTCTGCCGTCAACCTTCAAAAAAGAAGAGGCGGAAGAGAGCCAGAAGATCTTCCCAATGCAAAAAAAAAAAAAAAAAAAAAAACAGAAATGGACTTCTTCTGGCTCACTTCCGAAGAACAAAAAATAAACGCACCCCATTGATATGTTTTAAAAACGCCTTGCCCCTACCCTTTTTTCCAAAAAAAATGGCATTATTAAATATGTAAATATATATATAACCATCAACATTAAAATGCTATTGTATTTTTATAAGACCTACTTTATTACATGACCTGGGACTAATGACATTTACCTATAAGTCCTAGCATACAATAATTATTATAATATGAATATGTTTCTTGTTTTAATAACCACATATGATGCTATGCATGAGTCACCATTTATCAGGACATGAACTGGGTTTACATAGAGAGGATAAGGGACGACATCAGAAAATCAATGAAGGATAAAAAACTTAATTCAAATAGTTTTTTTTTTGGGGGGGGGGGGGGTCAAAATTGCTGCAAGTTTTGTTTAATTAACATCGATTTTATATATATCCTTATTGGTCAATCAATTTTTCCCAAATTAAGTTAAGAGGGGGGTGGGGGGTAGGGGGGTCAGTGAAAAAACTATATGAATTAAGTTTTTTTTATCCCACATTGAAATTTTGATGTCGTCCCTAATGTGCAAAAAAATAGATAAGGGGCGGGACCAAACCTATAGATAACATAATAAAGAAATGATGACATATACAGAATACGTTGATTGACTTTTGGTTGCCTTATGTCCAGTGGCAAATATGTCACGCATGTTTAGGACAAATATAATAGAGATCAAAGGATAAAGAATAGAGTGAAATGGTAAAAACTAAAAGATATAGAATTATAGAAACGATCTTTGATCTGAAACCCCTACCCTCACACACACACACCATAACCATTACTGCCAATACTCGCATATATACATCTCTATACAAATATCTAAAGTTGAACCTCCCCCCCCCCCCCCTCTAGACACCGAGGTTTTGGATCTGCCCCTGTTAAATGTGTCTAATTATATACATTTTGTACGGGTCTAGATAATAGCTAAACGTACAATCATATAATTTATTGGATACCTAATTATATTATATAATGTGTCACAAAATAAACTTGTATACCCCCCTTCCCTATGCAGTATTGGAAAGTAAATCATTTAAAAGTCCTGAAGATAAAATATATTTTGAAATATGCCCTGCATACTTATTTATGCAAATACATACAGTAATTATTGAACTACTGTTGGGCTTGAAAAAAAATCTATTTAAGGGATTCGGAGACGAGAACAGTAAAACAAACCTCAGCAACGAATCCTAAATGTAAACTGATTTGCAGCATAAGACATGAGAGCACATATTATAGATAGTATTAAATATGAAGTTCACGCCTCATATAGTGAAGTCCTATGTCAAAGGACTATTGTTGTAACATGGGTTAGTAACTGGTTCCAATTTATCCTGAATTGTCTTTAACATATTAAAGCATTAGTTCCGGAGTATAACAGCTTATGTCTCTACTTGTGGGTTTCTGGTTCTGCTGTCGTAATTAGATGATTTTTTTTCAACATGTAGTAAAAAAGAGGGTGCTTAGTCCAAATAATTGTAACGTCCTGGATGCTTTTTATTCTTTTTTCATGTGTGCCTTCCTGCAACGTCTCTGAGGATCAAGAAAAGTAAAAAAAGATATAGCACTAAAGAACGTCATGATTACATGTATCTGGACTTAGAAGGGGGAGGGGGCTAGCTATGTATTTTTTTTTTATTTCAATGTGTAGACTGTAGGAGAGTTTCTTCAGAAAAGGTATTCATCTCCATCTGTTTCTATCCATGAACAAGTTGTGTGTCAAATTAATTTTTAATACTTGTCACTCGCATTTTTTGCTCGTCCTGGCCATTATTGGTTAACAGCCAGTGCACGAACTCGCACGAACGCCAAATTTAGTTAGAGGGGCGATATTCTGACGCGTTTTTTAATTCTTGGTCACTCAAGTTTAGAAAGAAAGGGGAGAAATCCAAACAATTACCGACCAATCACAAACGTTGTTGCAAATTTGACCCTATGACGTCAAAGAATTTCCCATAATGCAATTTTTGCATATAAATAAAAAAACTACTATACCAATTGAATAAAAAATATTGCATTCAAATGACATTTAATACCAATTGAATAGAAAATATTGCATTTGAACGAAAATTATACCATTTGAATGAAAAATTATACCATTTGAATGAAAAATTATACCATCTGAAGAAAAAATATTGCATTTAAATGAAAAAATATACCATTCAAATAAAAAAATATTGCATTTAAATGAAGAAATATACCAATTAAATAAGAAATATTGCATTTAAATGAAAAATATCAAATTTTTGCAACCAATACCATGCCATAATCGGAAACAAAGGCAATGTACCGATAGTGATGCATCTTTCTACTTCTGATGAGTGCAAATTGGAACCACACTGTTTTAACGGTAGAATCATCAAATTTGGCAATAATGTACCCCTGGGGATAGGTAACACAATACAAAAAAAATATTGGTGTGGCTCGCCTGGTTCGGCAAGTGGAGTGAAAACAGTGACAAAATCCTGTAGGATATTATTTTCTCCCATAGGATCTTTACAAATCCTACAGGATTTTGAGAAATCCTATAGGATAAAGCATAATCCCGTAGGATATTTTTAATATCCTATGGGATATTTAAATCCTATCGAATTTATTTATCCTATAGGAAACTTTATCTCCTATGAGATAAAATTAATATCCTATAGGATTTTAAATCCTGTAGGATTTTCAAAAAATGTGTTAAATCCGATGGGATTTTTGTTCTCCTATAGGATTATCATGAACGACTTTTTCTCAGAAACAAATGTCCCTTAGGATCATTTTTCCTCCTAAGGAATTTTTTTTTGTTCTGTGGGATGTTTTTTCTCCCATAGGATAATTTTTGTCCTACCGGATTTTATTCTCTCCCTTAGGATAAATTTTGTCCGATAGGATTATTTTTTTTCTCCCATAGGGTTTGTTTTTTTTTTCATCTAAGATGGTTTTGTCAGTTTTGTTGGTATTTTACAAACGTTTACAATACAGTAATGATTGTCAATGCAAATAATTTTTGTGGTTCAGACTAAGGAGAATCACAAATCAATAGGAAAGATATTAAGACAATAAAAACTGTTTAGCTTGTATTGTTGGATTGCAGTCTCATATATATATCATTAAGTAAGTAAGTAAGTAAGTAATCTTTATTTAAAGTCGGGATGCATATATACATAATAACAAAGAACATGAGCTCTTGAGAGCTCTTTAACCGACTGATATTAATAAACAAAACATACATGTAAGAACATCAGATTCATATACAACACAAACATACAGACAGCACATACATGTATTAATCATGTTAATACAGAGATAGCACATGCAAAATAAAAGCTAGGTAAGATATATATTAAAACAAATGTCAAATATCAGCACATAGTAACACATAATATGCCAGCAGCTACAGCACAGGTAATGCATAAGCATGCAAATAAATAATAAATAAAAATAACTGCAAAAAATAAAAAAAAATAAAAACATAAAACAAACAGCAGGCTTCAAGGTCAAGTCATGTGGCAGCAAGGAGTTACACTATTTACAAGAACTGCAGGTACAACTTTCTGAGAAACACCAGGTGGAGATAAATGGAATTTTTGAACTGGCCAAAAGTTGATAAGCTCTTTGCCTCATTTGGCAAGGAGTTCCAGAGTCTTGCTGCCTCATAACTAAAGCTTTTCTTACCATACCTTGTTGTTTTTGGCCGTGGTATATCCGCTATGCTTTTGTACCTGAAGTTATATGAATTTTCTTTAATGTTTATTGAATTATGTAGGAATTCTGGACTTGATTTATTAATTATGTTTTAAGTCTCTAATGCCATGGTTCTCCTTCTTCTGATTTTTAGTGCTGGTAGCTTAGACTGTTCAAGGAGTGTATCGTAAGAATTTTTGTAGTCATCATAAATGAATCTGAGTGCTCTTTTTTGTATTTTTTCTATTTTCTTTGTGTTTTGTTCACTGCAGAAGTGCCATGTGAGAGGACAATAGCTGAGGTTTGACAAGATAAATGAGTGGTATATTGTAAGTTTAGAATGTCTGGTGAGATGAGTGCCGATTCTTTTTAGTACGTTTAGTTGTCGTGCGGCTTTTTTACATATATTTGAAATGTGAGTGTTGAAATCCAGTTTAAAGTCTATTGTTACACCTAAAAGTTTCAACTCATCGTCACATTTTATGTTGAATCCATTTAGGTTGAAGACCATATTTTGAGTGTGTGTTTTTTTTATTCTAATTGGTGAATCGTACTAAACAAAATGAACAACATTTCAATATCATATAAAGTTGTCGTTAATGCAATATATCCAATGGCTATTTTCGGTAATTTCCGTTTCATGCATGGATTTTTTTCATTGATATTTGCTGAACGTTTAGTGGCAAATATTTCATGCATGTTATTGACGACCTTGAAATCTTATAAAAACCAAACCATACGAAAAGAGTTAAGTAAATCTCCTCCAACAATTAAAAATTAAAACAGATTGTAACACAACTTTTAATCAGACAGACCTAGATGCATAGGGTCCTTCAGAATATTCAGATAAATGTTCGGTTTGTTTTTGATTATGTTCTTTGCCTGCACTACGTGACAAGCAAATGCAAATGCAAAAAGTAATAAATGTTCTCTGTCCAGTCCAATTGATTAATAAATATTGTTTTGTTTGTTTGTCTTAATTCAAAACTGTGCCTGTTAACTTCAATGAATAAAATCGTATTAAGGTAGCACAATACAAAGATTTTATACCTCCAACTACCCAGTTTTAAAATGCTGTAACTTTCTTTATAATGCTTGAAAATTTATAAAAGTGGTATTTATGGATAGCTAACAGATTACTCTTTCAAATTAATGGTGTCTCAGATTTTGGATAGAATGTATAGATCGAATTTTACACCTAATCAAATAATCTCTACTTTTATGTGGTAAGGATGTTTACACTAATTACAGATTTATGAGAAAATGGAATACGATAGCGATAATTTGAGACACCCTTTTGTAGCTCCTGCTGTGTTGATTAAGATAACGTTAAAATTTCTTGTGTAGTTATAGAGATGTCAGAGCTAAATTCATTCAAGTGAACTGACCAAGATTTTGCCATTTATTGCATAATAATTGATTACATAATGATTGCATAACAAAAATATTGCATTCATTTAAAAGATTAATCTTTTATCTATCTATATATACCTCTTTTATTAATTTGTATGCAGTCATAAGAAAGTAACATCATTTTAAAGGTTGGAGATTAGAAGTAAAAAAATCTTTGTATTGTGCTACCTTAAAATGGCCTAAATCTAATATATGTAGAATCTAGTAATGTAGGGTTGAGTGGCTCGCTCCAAACTGGTATAGATGAGATATTTTGGGAAGATTGACAATCGTTCTTAAATTGAAATACAATGTATTAAATGAAAATAAACACTTTTATTTTAGTCTTCCGTCATTTCCTTCACACGTCTTTACTATGAAATCACCCCTTGAGAATCTATTCTTACATGTCTTAGTTCCATAATAAATTGACATAATCTTATATGATAGACCGTGAGCAGTAGATCGAAGAACGAACGAAAAAAAATTAAAAAAGAAAAGATATTACTGTTCATCCGTGTAGTGGTTTTCAAAGAGATAATTGAAAAAGGACCGTTAAAGTTTCCATAACTATCGAAACATATACACGGAAATATTACTTTATAGCATTGTGCAATATCGTGCCTTCGTATACTGTTTACAAGGAATTATTTATGAAGTTGTTTGATAAATGTTGTTTGTTTTACGTCTTGTGGCAAATATTTCATATATGTTCATGACGAGAACAAATTAATTATAAAAACAATAGGTAGGCCCTTCATAACAAAAATAAAAGGTCGACTGTGAGGATGGACATGAAACTTGGAATGCCACTGAAAAATGAGGGTATAATGGATAAAAAAAAAGAAATTTAGCCTTACAACAGCTGGCCACACACGGATCCCTCAAATAATTGCTACAAGAGTACGTAATGTGCAGAAAGCGTTCGTGCATGAAATCTACTCTGAAGTCAACCATCGATATTCAAGAGACGTTTTCAATGATATCAATTGGTTAAATACTTTTTGCTGGCTTAAGTAAAAGGGAGATTTCTTTGAGATTGGATTATTTATTGCACTTTAATTTTTTTGGTATGATATTCTATTTTTCTGACAGCTTCGGATTTCTCATGGTAGTGTTTTTGCCTCTACTGCGGGAGGTCGTGAGTTCGGACCCCGCGGCTGGGTCAATCTCGTTCAGAACATACATGCATTTAACTTGCCGCTGGACATAAAGCCATCATCCACGTTCATCATCTAATCTACCGCTAATATATATTTAGTGAAGTATTTTTCTTGTACTGATTTTTTTTTCATGTACCTGTTTTGATTTCCACTGATTGAGATTAAAAAATGGGATGGTTTAACTTTTCATCCACACAAAAAATTGCTGTGCCTGTTGGGATATCTTTAATGATAGGTAATATTTAATTACCTCCTTACTTTATTTATGCATGGGGCGGTTTTTAGCTTGATATTTTGTATAGGGATCTCTCTATTATAAAATACTGTATGTTGACTCTAAATGTTTTGATTGTCTGTGTCGTTGGGTTGTTGTCTCATCAATATTTACCCTTATCCCCTTTTATTTGAACCCAAAAGGGTTGACTTTAGTATAGAAATATCGTCCTCTCTTGACTTTTCCCGCTCGACAGTAAACCTTGCTGAAAAATTACGTCCGTTTGGAAGAAGATTGATCTTTGGCAAGGATAAAAGTCACTAGAATAAAGTTAACCATGATTTAAACCTTACGGCAAGCTATTACCACCCCAACCTACCCCTTTTTTCAACGGTAGATGAATGCCCTCCCCCCCCCCCCCCCCACCCCATCCCCCAAAAAACGAAAATGAGTTAATAGGCTCATTTGTGTTAATATGTCTTTTGATTTAGTTAAGCCATTTCAATTGATATTTTATAGTGTGTCTTTCTATTTTGTGATGTTACACTATTGTTTCAGATAAGGGTGAATTTTGGTACCATTTAAACGTTTAAACCCGCTGCTATTGTTTGCACATGTTCTAAGTCAGGAATCTGATGTTCAGTAGTTGTCGTTTGTTGATGTGGTTCATAAGTGTTTCTCGTTTCTCGTTTTTTATATAGATTAGACCGTTAGTTTTCCCGTTTGAATGGTTTTACACTAGTAATTTTTGGAGCCCTTGATAGGTTGCTGTGCGGTGTGAGCCAAGGCTCCGTGTTGAAGACCGTACTTTGACCTAAAATGGTTTACTTTTATGAATTGTGACTTGGATGAAGAGTTGTCTCATTGGGACTCATACCACATTTTCTTATATCTATATAACGGCCTCTTTAAGTAAATGATTTATGGTGTTGTTTTTTTTTTTTTAAATAAATGCCTATTGCAGGTAAAATTTCCTGGTTTTGGACAGATTAAAAATAAGGAGATGTGGTTTGATTGACAATGAGGCAACTATTACACTATTACTATCCACCAAAGTTCAGATGAAGCTGATGTAAGCATACTAGTCTGGATTTGTACTCTAATTTGATCTCAGATTATCAATATAACCGTAGATAACCGTAGATAATCAAACAAAGGCACTTTAAATGTTTGAAACTATGATATTTCACTTGCCTGATCTTTTCCCGATCCTATTTTGGACCCCTTGCTTCTAAACTTACATGTGTTATTAGTCATTCACGATTAACTTTTGCTAAATAAGTTGTCTACGTGTCACTGTGATTAGTGATGTTAATAAACACATACAAGTAAACTTGGTATACCATTAAAAAGGGTTCCATTGAAAAGTAATAAACATATATTGTTTTTGCAAAAATGTTAAATAAACTTATCGTTTTGTTTGTAATAATTGAAGCCAATTGAGAAATCTTCACAAAAATTTTCCATTCAATTTATTTCATTTGAAAAAGTTAAAAAATATAGATCGAAATCATTATAAATATAAAATATGGCGTCCTTAAAGATTAAAGCCACGTTTTAACAGCGTTTGTCTACTTTTGCCTATTGCCGAACATTCAAAAACATAATGAAACTCGTAGCCAATATCACCGGAACTACATAAAGTACAAATAAAATGTTCCCTTATTATTTCGCCATCTACAAGTTTCAATAGAAATATTTGTGTTCAAAGATCTAAATCTACAAAAAGAATCACTATTTTTGTTATATAGAATATCAAAGTAGGCTTCGCAACTTAGTTTTTTCCTAGACTTTAATCGTTTTTTTCCGCCTAAATTTCTTGAAACTCCTGATTTAGTTGAACATTATTAATAGACAGCTTACCAAGGATGTGTATACTATACAAATCCTTGAGCTTACATATGCAAATTTTATTTAAAAAAAACAAAATTGCGCCATTAAACTCATTCTTGTCCAGTAAAAAATTTCGTGAACGAGTGAATTCTGAAATAATTATTTTTTTAAAGCATTTATCTTTATAGCGATAGCCTATTTGTGAAAACAAAATCGTACGATCTAATTTCAAATTTCATTTAGTAAGATTTATTCCCGCATTTAAAATTAAATCGTTCTTGTCCAGTAATTTGTCTATACATGATTTATATTTATGATGCGGGAATAGCCACACATTTTTGATACTAGTAGGATAAAAGTCACAAATATGTTGGAAAATATCATCCAATTGTACACGCTGGGAAAAAGTCCGTGAAAAAGATTTAAATATTTTTTTAACGTCTTCATATTTTTATTTATATTTAATCTCAATTACCAGATTAATATTTTCAAACCCCACCATGTGTATATACCCAGAAACTGTTAGGTGTGAAAATGAAATAGATGTAAGAAATGTGTGTCAATTTTATGAGGGTCTGTATGGGGGTCTTTCAACACTGTATTCAATTATTTTTTTCAGTCTTTTTCTTTATTCTTTATATATTAGCACTTCATAATTCTCTATTCATTATTTTTTTTCGAATTTTATGTATTCATTATTTATTTGCCATTATTCTGCACTTTTTACCCATTATTCTCTATTCTGTAAACTCCATCCAGACCCTCTTTTTTAATGAAAGTTAACGTTAGAAAAAAACATCTTGAATGTGGCATTAGCTTGAATTTACCTACATCAACCACAGGTGTTCTTTATAATCTTTTGTTGTAAATAATAAAGTGTCAGCAAAAATGTGACAAGTGAAGTAATTACAAGACCGTAATTTTTTACAGGAACTTATTTTTACCAAAAATTATTTTGTTTGACTAAATATCTTTAAAAAAAAGAGAACGACTCCGTATAGCAGTGTGTAGCATTAAGAACAAAGATTTTGCACTAGGGTCATTTGAACGGTGTTTTAGGAGCACACATAACACGGATAAAGAAGATATAAGCATATAAACAATAAATATGAAATTAAGTATCAATAGATAATTTGATTTTGAAGTTAAATGACTTTTTAATCAGCGCGTGCCAACCGGCACGTGACACACGATAAAGTAAAAATTCCTAATCTTCGTGTTCAATGAATCTTATCTGTGACTATTATACTCAGACAACGCCATGGCTAAAAAGAAAAAGACAAACAATAGTTCACAAAGCACAACATAGAAAAATAAAGACTAAGCAACACGAACTCTAGCAAAAACTAGGGTTGCTCTCAGGTGCTCCGGAAGGGTAAGCAGATCCCGCTCCACATATCTAATATATCTCATTCGATTCAAAATTGAAATAAATTCTCAAATATTTAGATTGAATATGGAAATAACTTAAAAGTCATGGGTCATACAGCAACTGACGCCTTATATGACATGCACGAACTATATATTTTGCTAATTTATTAATTCGACAGTCAATATATAGAGGGCAGTCAAAGATGAAATGGAGCTCAGTTCAGTCTTTTTTCAACTGTTTCAAAATATCATAGTCTTTTATGTAGAGTTACGTTTGAATACCTTCCAGTCTAAATAGGGCTAAGTATGACCGCTCAAGTCTACTCAACGTAATTATCATTTTCTAAGACAGCTTTATATTATATGTTCATAGTGTTAAAACTTTTTGTATCTTTGCAAATAGGCATGCATGATGAGTTGAGCCCTTTTAAACAGATTTTTATAGTTTGTTCTTTGGTTGTACTGTTACACCACTATCCCAGGTTTGGGGCGGGTTTGCGTGACATCAAACTAGTTTGAATTACAAATACTGCTGTTATAGGGGATCGCTTTTGATTTATAAACTAGAATCAATATATGTATTAATAAATTTTAAAGATCATGGACATTTTAACAACTTCGTTTGTCCGTATTTTACCGATAAATGGATTCATTTTTTTTCGCAGTTTAAATTATTAAGAAAAGTATAAAGTCAAAAGTATGTCAAACCTTTGTGGAATTTGTGAAGCTTTTTATGATAAATATAGTATTTTTTTAATTTTCGTTTGACCTTATCCATCGTTTTATTTTATAGACCAAATACAAAACAAACTAGAACATGCTAAAATAACATATACATGCTCAAACTGTATGTATACATGAGCGTAATAAACCGTTCCTGGTTGAATGATAATGAATTTCAATCGATTACACAGGCGGCAATCAATATTGAATGTGGCACGTGTCGATAAATCATTAAATAAATTCGTAATTTTTAAAGATGTAATTATAAAATGTTGAATTATTTTTTTTAAAATAGTCTACCTCTATATTTCATGTCCTTTGTGTCAATTATGTAATATCATCTGGTCCCTTGTATTTGCGTCATATTTTATATATTTTTTCATCAGAATCTTTCAACAATTTCGATCACAAAGATAAAACTTTAAAACGTTTTAAAATATTTTCGCGAGTCAAACAGGTGCATTCTTTGTCATGTTCTACGCATGCGAGAACATATTCTCAAAAATTTAATAGACACTAAAAAGTAAAATAGGAAATCATTTAGTATAATATTAAACGAGCGACACAAATATATTTCTCACTGAGTAACTTAATTTAAAAATTGATAATTTCCAGCCTTATTGTTAAACACCTATCTGTATATGAATTTGGATTCATTCTAAAGTTATCCTCTTGTCACTTCCTGATTTCATTTCGTTTAAAAAATCGAAAGTAAAGGTTATCTATTCTTAAACCATTGTGGTGACGTCAGCCTATTCATTTACCGTGGATTCTTTTTCTAGAATCAACGCTTGCTAAATCTGCCGCTGAAATTGACTCACCAAATTATATTCAATTGTTTCCTTTGTGTGCCTAATTTCATTAAGTTTGAATTGGCTAATTTACTGATTTCTGTTCACTAAAGAATTAATTTTAAAAACTTACCTTTAATTTTTGTAATTTTTATATGCCTTCACTTGGAATCGAACCCTTCCTTGAAATCTGTTATGTGTGACTGACATCAACACATCGACGAAACCTCTCGGCTACCAATGGGTTACACTATAGATGTCTATTTTATATATTTAAATGAACATATAATATACATCGGTTAATCGGACACACAGGGCTTGTACCTTTATATAGACACAATATGCAGTCGTATAGTATGAGTTGATAGCCGCGAGGTAAGCATGGTTAAAATCAATGAGTTAAAGATAGGGATTTGTCGGTTTAGGTTCGAATCCCTGTATTCTCTCTGTTGTTCCAATTCTTAAGTTATCCTGGTTTTTTCTAATTTTGCATGTTATAGTGGATATTTTTGTAATAATAGCGAGTTTTACCGGGTTTTCTGTATTATATTGGCTATTTCCAGACATGGGGTCAATTACTTTTGAAAGTAATTAATTACTTTCCAATTACTTAGCAAATGTAATTAATTACTTCAATTACTTTTGAAAGGAAAATTTAGAACATGCATTTATTCTATCATATGTACATAATTATCATACATTGCTTTATAGTAATAACAAATGAGATCTACAGTGACTATTTTCAAATTCAGTCAGTATCAAAGAAGAATAAAAGTTAAATATCTGGTGTGTTACGGGGATAAAGAAAAAACAAACATAAATCTGAAGTGCACATAATACTTTGTCTATCAGGAATCGTTATGACTAGATGTCTGGTTTAATTTAATGCGCAAAATAATAAAAAGCCTTATTCAAAATTTGGAAAATATTAAATTTTGTTTAATTACCTATTGAAATTTTATGTTTTAATGTATTTCATTGAAAATGATACAAGAAGAGAGCCCTATAGATAAAATTTTATTTTTTTTATTTAAATCACAACTTATTAAAACTATTTTTCCTAAAGAAATGACTTAGAAAGTCTGACTTTTTAAAAAATGTAATGTAGTTTTAATCACAATTAATTAATTTAAAAAAAATCATGTACCTAGAAGTATATTTATCTCTCTCTAATTGGCTTAACACCTGTTTACCATGCAAACTTAACTGTTGTAAAAACAGTCATTATATAGTTTATGATAAAACAAATAGCAAGAGGTTATATTTATTATGTTAAATCAATGTCTAGCAATATCCATCTGAATATACATGTAGGTAACAAGCTTATTAAGGTATAAGACAGTGACTTACTAATGGTTTCTTTTAAACACAAATTATGGCATGTTTCTACAATATTTTTTTTTTCTTTTTAATTTTTTTTCATTCATTACAAAATAAAGAACCTTCCATGGTTGTGTAATTACAGAAGGTATACTGTGTAGGCTTTGATTTGTCAGCTAACTACATTTGCTAAGGTCATGGCTTTTCATAATTTTTTGAGAAAACACAAGATTCAATCTTTCTGATCCCAAATTTCAAATGTAATTGAGTTGTAATTGAAAAGTAATTGTCAATTACAGACAATTTTGGCTTTGTAATTCATTACTTTCAATTACTTGTAATTGAAAAAAATGCTCAATTACACATTACATTCAATTACTTGAAAAATTGTAATTAATTACAGCCAATTACAATTACATATTTCAATTACCCCATGTCTGGCTATTTCACATGTTTGAAACAAAAATGATTACATTCTATTTGTCAATTTTTGTTTTATAAATATAGTATGATTTCATCTGTTTTACTCCATAATTTTACAAAGGTTTGTTCGCAAATGCCTATGCGAGGAAATCGTGATTTGCCTAGAGTGTTAGAAAAATTTCGATAACATTCTTATTATATATACTTTATATATGCTTTTTGGTCGGGTTGTTGTCTCTTTGACACGTTCCCCATTTCCATTTTCAATTCTATTAGAAATAATTTCGAATATGTCTTATTTTGTATAAGCAGATAATATTCACATGCCTGGTAATATAAATATCTTTAAAGGTAGAAGTGTTATATTTGTATTTTGTTAACCAGTTATTTGTGATCTGAGATTTATCAATGCATCGTTGGACACGATAACATGGTTATTTAAACTCACTTACAATACCTTCTAATTAAGAAACGGCTTTAATTTTGAAAAGAAATTAACACAATAGTTTAAGTTATAGATACAATGGATAAGCGTAGATTCATGAAAAACAAAACATTCGCCCTCCGGGCTCATGGTTTCTTTTTCAAGAATCCACGCTTATCCATTGTATCTTTATAACTTGATAAATTTAAATATATTGTCATTTTACTGAATCGTTCCAAGTTTATAAAGATGAATTCCAAATATCGATTTAATCGGGATAAGGATTATGCAGAGATATAGTTGTTACAATTTCATTAAGAGAGCAACTTTTTTACTTCAAAGATAGGGAGGGGATCATGGTTGTTTTGTCTGATAGAGATTATTTGAGTTTTTAAATGCTATCGATCAAACTATTTTTCAAAATTTATCACTAAAAGTTATGGGAAAAATCTGAATTTTTTCACCTCCTGGCCACAATATTTTTTGCATTAAATTGGGGATCAGAATTTATTTTTCAAGAAGAAAACAAAACCCCATCCCGTTCCCATTGAAGCTAAATAGTCGTTCCTTTATGCTGTGATTCCTGGTTTAACTTTTGTTGATCAGGAATGTCCCCTGAAAGTAACTAAGGTGAAGTGAAATTGTGAACTAGATTTCCGGATCCTTGTTCTTATCTTCATATTTAAGCATCACATCATGCAACAACTGCCTACATTTGTAGCATTCATAAGGCCCTCAAAGATCCTTGAAGGACTTGGGCATATGTATACATGTACATTAGCTAGTAATATACGTCCTTGGTCCTTTACTGTTGCCCCAAATAATGTTGATTTCCATCTCGGGTATAGTGACTTAAGCCCTCAAACTCCTAGCTGAAACCATAGGTACTTGGGGACAGGACAATTTTTGTTTGGCCCTGAGGCTCCCCTTTTTTTCCAAAATCCACATATTTTTTTTCTATTAATTTCAAATAATTTTGCGTTTTTTCTGTATTATAAGAACCTAAATATACTACAAATAACTTGTATTTGCTATTTACTATCAATTCCAAATTTACTATCCCCACAGTGGTCTCTATATATATATCTGTGACTAAGATATGTCCTAAAACAGCTTTGTGAAACTGGGGCCTGGTATTGCATGTCTGTATTTAAAGTACAATCATTTAAAGTCTTAGGTTAGGACATCCTAGCTAAGATAATCCTACGATAGCTTCTATGTGCATGCTGAGACATCTCTTAAGTCGGTCCTAACTTTATCCTATTATCTGTCAGAAGAAATTCTTAGGACCGATCGATAAACAGGCCCTTGGTCTTTAATCGTATTTTAACATAATTATAAGCGCGCCGATGATTAATTTTGATAACTAATTACCATTCGATAGTACGAAAATTAGCTTGGCATCCTGACCGAATATAATACTTCGTCTACTGCCGAGCAGTGAGCCAGGGCTGATATGCATAAAACTACTTAAGTTAAGATTTGTCCCGAACGGACGGATTTTTCTACATGTCCTACGATAGATTAGTACTACGATAGGATATCTTAACTTAAGTGGTTTTATGCATATAAGCGCAGGATCCCAGGCTATTAGAAAATAAAATGAACAGTCAGACATACTACTTTCATTCATGAGATATAATTGTTTATATTTATCGTTTCCGTTCAATTTATTTTTGTTTACAGCACAAAAATTAAATCTTTTATATTTTTTAATATTTGCTTTTTCCGACGGATATGGTGAACAAATTAAAGTAAATAACTAAAACTGTAAAGACAATATATATGTGTACGCTTATTGGCCTTTTACTATCTTATGCTTGGACTAGGTATATGCGATGTGTTCTATGACAATACTCGTGGAAGGCTTGTAACAAGGTATAAGGTAATTAACCTAATCTAATCTAACTTATCTTTAAACCCCCTTTGTAGAGGAACCATATTTTCATATGTAGAACAGGTGCTCTCTTAATATACAGTGCTGCTTCTCCTTCCACCATTGGGCATCTAACCATATTTACATGCTCAGCTCGGGTGCAATCTATTTACAGTGCTGTTACTCCCTCCGCCATTCGATATCTGATGTGCGCATATTTACATTGAAGTCCTACCCCCACACAATTTGCGTAAAATCCTTTATTTTACAGTGTAGTTCACTTGATTTCATGAAATTTGTGTGGTCCCCCAACCACGCCCTTATAGATGTTGGGATAACGGAATCGCTTATTTTATTGTCACTTCGCACTAGATTTATTACTGTCCTTATATCATCTTGTAACGGGCTATATGAAGTTGATACTGCAGGCGTCGAGTAAGGCGTTCTATTTGTACTACACTGACTGGAGAGAGTTTCTTTGCTTTCGCTACCGGCGTTAAATCCAGAATATGTTGCAGTTTTTCGTTCGTTGATAATTCATCAAATTGAATTCCCATTGCTTTCAGCGTTGTAGTTATTTCGTGAAGTATGGCGTTCCTCACTATTCTCAAGCTTTCACATTTCAAAATAAAGTTTTCTATATTTTCTTCTTCCTTTGCACATAACAGACATTTCAGATCAGTCTCATCTTTGTACATTCTGATCCTTTTGCTCTGAAGGATATACGAGCCTGTAAGCAGCTTCAATTTTACTGGCAATCTTGATGTATCAATAGTAGAGTGGCAGTTGATTTTGAGTAGAGGGTGTATATTTCCGGTTCTCAAATTTTCACTTGTTAAGAAATTGAGCCCTTTATATAATGGCTGTAACTGAACTATTGATCTATTCCAGTGATTGTATATTGTCTTCTTGACAGTTGAAGTCCATACGGTCTTCTTAACTGGGTTGTTCAAATACCAGCTTGCCTCCTGCAGGTAATGTTTTGGTAGCATATGCTTAATAGCAATGAACCAGCTAGAACTTCCATCGTATTTTATAAGAAGTTGGCGTTTTGCTAGTGATTTTTCTACACTGTTTTCAGACTGGTTGCAGATGTTGTTAAATAAGCCTAATGCTCGGATGTGTACTTGTGCCTCAATAGGTAGTATTCCTGTTAGGATGTTAACAGTAATGTCTGTTACACAGGTTGGTAGAGAAAGTATTTGCTTTAGGAATTTCTTCTGGAAATTTTCAAGAAGTGTTAGTGAGCTTGTTGTTGGTAGTATTAGCTCTAATCCATATAGTAGTACTGGAGAGATGTAAATTTTGTACAGGTGCACCGTTGTCTCTACGTCAAGACCGTTGTGGCCTTGGAATCCTCCCCCAAGCAGGCTATAAGCACTTTGTCTTGCTTTTTTAATATTTTCTTCCACATTTGCTATCATGTTGCCCTTGAGTGATGTAGTTCTAATGATTCCTAGATGTGTGGCTTTCTCAATTGATGGCATATCGTTTGGTCCCATTTTAAAGGTCTGGTTGTTAGACTCCTGTTTTCGCTGTTTATGGGAGATGTTCAGGACTACACTTTTTGTTGGTTGTAGTTCGTAGCCTTCCATATATGCATAGTCATACGCCATATTAATGAGTATTTGTGCTTGATCAGGGTCTTGGCTGATTAGCGCGATATCGTCTGCACATTCTGTACTATTAACACTAATATTTCCTATTTTATAGCCAGCTCCAGTTGTTTCGTACATATTAAGAAGTTGATTGATGTAGAGTTTATACAGGTTGGTGCTGAGTATACCTCCTTGTCTGACTCCTTGGTTAACTTGAAATGGTTGAGAGATATTTCCTTCCCATTTGACTACACTTTTTGCGTTTTCGTGCAGGTCTTTAATCAGTCCCCAATGTCCATCATCAATTCCTGCCAAGAATACCCTTCGAAGCATGTGGCTATGTATTACTGTGTCAAATGCTGCTTTTGCATCTAGGAGTACAAGGTAGAGAGTTGTCTTTTGATTCTCTGTAGCTTTCTTCTATTGGTAAGGCTGAATTCAGTGGCGATGACCCTGCTGTAAAACCTCTTTGCTTTTTGTTTTGTGTTTCTAGGACACGGTCATTTGTACGTTCTTTGATGATAGTTTCAATAATCTTTCCTATGACTGGCAACACAGTAATCCCTCTGTAGTTGATAGCTTGCTGCCTTGTTCCCTTGTTTTTTAAATACTGGTGTTAAAAGGCCCATCTTGAGTGTTTCTGATATGCTCCCATGTTTGAATATGCATTGTACCAGCGGAACAAGAAGTTTCTCTGTATCAGCTCCTGCGTAGATGATATGCTCTATTGTTATACCATGGTAATCTGCCGATTTTCCTTTTGTTTATAGAACGGATAGCTTTTGTTATTTCGTCAGATGTTACGTTTTTGATGTTAATTTGTTGTACAAGCTTGTTTATTAATTGAATATCGTCTTCAACTAAATTATGATTAAGGCTGTCTATACGTGTTTTCTCATTGAATGTTGCCAGACTGCTAAAATGTTCTTGAAATCCATTGATAATATTATCGTTCTCAACATATTTTTCACCATTGACTTCTAGTTCCATGATCGCATCATTTCCTTTTTTCCTGTTGTTACGGACCAATTTATGAAACATTTTTGCATCTTTTGTTCTTGTTTCGAGGATAGTTTACTTCTCCTTGTTTTTTTGTTTAGCTAGTTCAATTGGTACTGCACGTCTGAAGTCCTTTTTATATTGCTTCTTCTCCATAAGCATTTTATTATTTTTGTTGTTGGGTTTCCCGTGATTTTTCCATACTTTATATTTTTTCGTCGCTGTTTTTAGTGCTACTTGGATTTCTGGTGTCCACACTTTCAGTTTTGGTTTGGCATTGAATATTGCCTTTGATGATGAGGTGAGGTCGGCTGTTTCCCTAAGTAGTTCACATAATTTTAGTATGGCTTCCTCTACTGCTGTTTCTTCCATATTTTCGTTTATTTGGAGACTGTCAATATGTGTATCAATGTGGGCAGAGTACCATTCTTTGTCAACCTTATCCCAGTTGACCTTCTTTTTTATCCTGCTGTTGTTTTGCTTATGATTAACTTCTGCATTTTTGTACTTGAATTTGATGATCATACGGATAGGATGGTGGTCTGACGTATTTTCTATCAGTTCGTTCAGGACTTGTTTTGCTTGAAAGTCTTGATCTGCAAGGTTATGCAAAAAGTAATCAATTTCTGAGGATTCTTGTCCTATTGAATTAACAAAAGTGTTTGCCTTGTTGTCATATTTTAAGCCGCATTCATTTATAAAGTCTCGCAGGTATAGATTACGTTTTGTGCCTGTTTGTTCATTCAGATCCTCGTTTGTATCTCCTCCTATAATAATTTTATGGGTTTCATTGTATTTTTGGTAGAGCTCATATAATTGATCAACTACGTTTTGATATTCTGAAAGATGGTTTTTACTCCCTTTTGCTGGTAGGTAAACTGATGATAAGAGTATATTGGAGTTGGAGTTTTCCTTGATTTCTATACACTGTATTCTTTCTGATCCTAGGTCTATTGGTTTTATAATGTGATCAATTTTTTTCTTCCATAGTATGGCTACTCCTCCGTATCCTCGAGGCATACATATTGGTAATAGCGGCTCATTCATATCAAACCCCTTGCCTATATAGTTTATATGTTCATTCAGTTTACCGAGTAGATGTAGCTGTGTTTGGAACAACCAATGCTCCTGGATGAGAATTATATCATTACTTTGTAAAAGTTTATATACTATTGGTCCACACGTTTTTTATGTTTTCACAGTTGAATGAGACAAGTTGTAGTTGAGAACTCTCTGATTTTTCGACTCCTGTTTCTTCTGTTACATACGGTTCAGGTTGAGGCTTTGTAGTGCTAAAACAGACTATTGTGCTGAAGTTGGTATAATATATCTATTGCCACTAAGTTCTTGTTTATTTTGCGTTGCAGGGTATGACGCATTCTTTGGCCACAGATGTTGATTTTGAGCAGTATGATAGTCTATATTTGGCTTATTGCCTGCATATGTCGGTATTTGCATTGGCGGTGGGATATTGTAATGCATATCTTTCTGTTTTGGCAAATTCTGGTCTGCTGATTTTTTGTAGCTCAGTGGTTGCCCAGTAAGATATTGTACTGTGGTTTGTGTTATTGGAGCTATATTTTCTTTCTGCGTATGATTTACAATTTTTTTCAGTTTGCCTACTACTGTCCGTCTTTGGTGATTCTGTAGCTGCTTGCTGATTGCCATCAAAGAGCTTAATCTGGTCGAGCTGTCCATCCATTTCGTCTAGTACGATGTTTGATAATTTTGTATGGAGATTTGCTAGTTTTATCAAGCTCTTGTTTCATCTTATGATAGACGTCCTGACTACTGGTTGGGGCTTCACATGTGTTGGGTGAAGCAGGCATAGCTAGGTGGCTGTCAGATTCAATCCTTCTTTTGAGTAGTTTAACAGTTTGTTCTAAATCGAAATTCCTGGCTTCTAGCTGTTGACATCTTGATTCTAGCAATATTTTATCATTTCGTATCTCATTTAGTGATTTTTCCTTAATTTTAAGTTGCTCTTCTACTTTTTTAACTTTAATTTCTCTTGCTCTTAGTTCACTTAGTTTAGGTAGTGTTGGATCATCCAGGTTTTGTTGTTTCATTTTGGGTTTTCTGGGTTTAGGTATTGGCTTTGTGGTAGCTAGTGGTGTTGACTCTTCATTGAGCAAAGTTGTTTTTTGGCTTTCCCTCCCAATGTTCCTGTGGGGGGTTACAATAGCTAGATCTGTGTTGATGTTTTCTTGTAGCTTGAGTTCTTCTTGGAGTATGATACAGGGTATGCATATGAATGTTTCGTTTATTTCGGTCATACATTTGATGTTTCATTTGTTGATGCAATCAACGCATATGTTCCAGGCTGTTAATTGTGTAGCTATTGCTGTTCAGGGCAACTTTGATTATATGCTGCACTATTGTAGTTTGCGATTTATCAGTTATCTTCCTTATATTTGCTTGTCCTTTGATCTCAGGAAGGTTTTCAAAGTAGTTTAGAGTTGCCAGTCGAAGTAATTCAAATGTTACTGCATCTGCTGTTAATACAATTCCACCCTTTGTATGATTATATTCTACACTAAGATTTCTTTTAGTCGCTTCAAGCTTTTCGTATAATGCTTTTGTGATATTCAGTATATAGTTTTTCACATGGGTCTCTTCGTTGACCTCGGTTCTAGATCTCGCCAAGATTTATTTGTTGGTACTAGGGAAGACATGGCTATAAATGTTACTGTTAGGTTCACTTTTGTCTTTTGACAATGTTCAGATAGATTTAGTGTTTCAACAGCGTGGCTTGGTCATCCCATGCCTTCTGATCCACACCAAATTTTCTCTGGTTGTTTAGTGCCAACAGTCTACCCGGATTTGAGTTGATAGTTCTGCTAACCAAGCCTTGGCCAAAATTGGTTTAGGGTGTATACCGTCTAAGTAGAGCTGGTAGTTGATATACTGTTTACGTGGTTTGTTTTTTCCCCTTTTTACTTGTTTGCTTGCTTTGAGATGTAGGTTGAGCAAGGGAGATCGTTCATGAAGAGAAGAGTTTAATTACTGTAATTTGTTGGTGTAGCTCTTGGTCCTGGTTGATTCGGTCTTCGGATGGTGACTTCTTGTTATGATTGTTCCATTTAGTTATAGAATAGTGAGGAATTTCGATAAAAGTTATTTTAGAATTAGGATATGGCTGTAGCAGTAGTTTGAATTTCTTTAAATTTTCAAATAAGTTTTTTGAAGTATCTGGGTGTTGACTGGCTAAGGATATTGTGCGGTCTTTATTCTTGGTTGTAAGGTCACAGGTTCCGAGCCAAATATAGAGATAAATATTTCCTAATTCGTTTATTTTGCTTTTGATGTTTTTCACCAGCCAGTGTAGGGAGTTTTGTATATTGGTTCCTCTTTTGTTCCACCAGATAATTCGACGGTCCTCTGGATGACGGACTTGATCTTTTAGGTAGACCCATTTGCTGTAACAGATCTATTTAACAGATCGGAAATTAGCCGGGCCTCTAGGGCACACGTGTCAAGTGTGACTGTCAATTCGAATGGACCATAAGATAGAAGGTAGAGTTTAATACACAAAGTTAAAATACATATTAAAGGAGGTGGCAAATACAAATAGATCGCCGTGGAATATTAAATTATATTTAGGGTTAATTCCGTTGTTTACCAAATGATGATTTTTAACATGTATTTCATATACATGTAGGACGGATAAATCCGATGTTATAAAATGATAAATAATGTATAAATTTATTAATCTAAAGAAGAGGCAATTAAAACCAAAACGATTTCTCTGTTTAATTAGTTTAAAAACGAAGAAATAATCTTAGGATCATCAATAATCTAGTGTTATAATAAGAGTTTGGCTGTTTACACGAGAGAAAAACAACTTGATTTAAAAAAGAAGTTTTGAGCACCATTATTTACGTGAACCTCTATACGTTAGACCTCATGAAACGGCATTTCATCATCTACAGGTAACATGCATGTAGCTCTGTAACACCCGGAAATGTCAAGGTAAATCACTACCTATACAGAAGACTTTTGCGCCAATTGGCATTTCATTTGCGCTAAAATAATCTTTCATTTGCGCCAAAAACCATATTTCATTTGCGCCAAAATAAAACATTTCATTTGCGCCAATAACACAAGTAAATACAGGTAAATAGTATAAAAATAGTTTTATATTAATGATAACTTTAAAACACAGTCTTTGATTACAATTCATAATAATCCGAAACCAGTCATCGTAACCAAATCACTATACACTGGTCATAAAAAAAATACAGACTTATTTCCTCTACTAACAATTAAGGATTTCCAATGAGACAACTATCCACCAAAGTTCAAATGAAGGAGATGAAAGCAATCATAGACAACCATACGCCCTTCAAAAACCCATTCCGTATAGTATCGTCGGTTATAAATGGCCACAACATGAAAAATATGAACTAATCCGATTCTGAAAAACTAACTCAGAATTGACAATGTCCATCTTGACACCTCATAAATATGAACAACTATATAATTTTAACCCTAAGTGGTTCTCAGTTTCATATTAAAAAATAAGTATGAACTTACTTAGTTAAATAGGGGGAATACTTAATAAAACCATTCACGATGTAGCAATCACGAATTATATTTTAAACTTTTCAGTTAAATGTTACCTGTAAAATTGCGCAAATGTAGTTTTTAATTTTTGGCGCAAATGAAATTTAAATTTAAAGCATGACCATTCATGATTTAAAAGGGGGCTAAGGTGCGGGGAATTCAGACTAGATTTTTTTTCTCAACTTATGTCACTTACCTGGAAAAAAAACCCAATTTATTACATCCATGAAATTCAATATATTCATAAAATACTTACAATATCATTATTTAGCTTAATGTCCAGTGGCAAATATTACATGCATTCTGCATGTTCAGAACGAGAACAATTTAACAATAAATACAATAGGTAGGTCTTGTAATAGATGCCATCCGGGATGAAAAAATGTCAATGAAACTTGGACTGCCACAAGACGATGAAAGTACATGTATATTGAATAGGGACAGCAACTTGCCTTGCAACAGGCTCAGACAAAAGGCCACTGACGGCCCCTCAAAGAGTTGTTGCAATGGTTATTATCCTGCAGAGAGCGTGGCACTTCCTGTACACGAGACATCGGATATAACGTCACCACTCTAGCATTTGTTGAAAATTATACACCCCGCACAATCAAACGGACGTCCAACTTTGGCAAGGGTTTAATGCCAGTCGGAAAAAAACAGTGACTATATTTCTATTCCCACTTGCATTTTAAATATATATTAGAACTCATTTGACCTTGTCCATCGAATGACTAAGAACAGATAATGCAATTTATCAAGGTTGTTTGTTAGATATGTATAAGTGAAAATAGTGGGATATATTTATCTAAACAAAACATAGAATGACTGAGACGCGGAGTAGCGAACATTTTGTCAAACTAAATATACTTTATGAAGTTTTTGTCGAATAACTCACATGAAGATACGCAGCTTTGTATCTCTCCCAAAGCAGAGAAATAAGCAAGTTAAGGCTCCAATCAGGCTTTACTGCTTAAACGATTGTATGTACAGAATTATTTAGAGAAGATTGGTTTAGTTTGCCATTATACAACAATGTTTGTACTTAATTGAAGCCGGAGTGAATTATTTAAAGTTAATACATTGAACTCTTAAGACAGCGGTAAACCAAATAGAACTTTGTATTGTTTGGTGCGTTCTCCGTGAGGAATCTGTTTGAGGATACGAGTTTGATAATGAAAACAGGTACATTCTTGTGACAATGACAACGTCAAGAGAAGTGGTGTTGGTTGCTAGAGTTATTTTCATGTCGCATGTTTGCTTGTGTTGTTCAAAAGACATACGATAAGTTGTGTTTTTAAAGACGCAACAAAGAACACAAATGAAAATAATTATATTCAGAAAAAAAGTTTGTTTTTTTATTCATATGCAATTACAAATATTATTATACTTTACTATAGTAACCACTAATAAAGAAACCATCATAAATAATCCTTCTTTCCCGCGGGTGACTGCGCGTAGGCAGAAGAACTGTTAGGGAATAGGCACGTCGAAAAAATAACCCCGTATTTCCCGCTGGCAAATGTGCGTAGACAAAATAACTGTGTGGGAATGAGCGCGTAGGCAAAATAACTCCTTCAGCAGCAATCTGCACGACGTCTTTCAAATAACAACTTCACGTTCAGTTCAGTATAATAATACAGTTATGGCCTTCATAAAAGTTAATATCCAAAATTATTACATCTCGAATAAACTTATTTGCCATTGGTCCTACATCTCTATTTTTTGGTTCATTTTTCTCTATTCTTTATTATTTGCCCATTATTCTCTGGTGTGTAAACCCCAATTCACACCCTCATGTAATAGATTTTCTATTATGGCAGTTATTAACCTTTGTCGGACTATTGGGGTGTCGGACCAGTAGGGTGTCGGACTAATGGGGTGTCATCTCCCATCGGATTTTTATTCTCCCTTAGGATTTATTTTTAACCCGTAACTTTTTTTTTTATCCCACAGGATATTTTTTTCTGTAATGAAATCCCTAAGAATTTTTATTAATCCTATCGGATATTATTTATCCCACAGGATTATGTTATTAGACAAATATCCTATAGGATAAAAAATATCCTGTAGGAAATGCTTTTATTTCTCCTAAGGGATTGTTTTAGTCCTAAGGGAAAAATATATCCTGTAGGATATTTTTATTTTCCTAAGGGATTATAAATCCCGTAGGATTTAAATATCCTGTGGGATATAAAAAATATCCTACGGGATTATGACTTTATCCTATAGGATTTTTTAAAATCTTATGGGAGAAAAATAAAATTCTTCAGTATTTTGTCACTGTTTTCACTCCAGTTGCCGAACCAGGCAAGCCACACAAAAATTTTCCTATCCCCAGGGGTACATTATTGCCAAATTTGATGATTCTATCGTTAAAAAAAGTGTGGTTCCATTTTGCACTCATGAGAAGTGCAAATTAATCCATGAACATGTTTATGGATTTTTTTTTCAAAATCAAGTAAATCTTGAAAAATAATATTTAAAGCTTGCCTTTTCCAAGTCGAATCCTCGAATCCCAAGCGTCCATGCTTTAAAAAGTAACTGGATTATTCCATGGTGTAAATTTATAAATGCATGGTCGTTGGGATTCCTTTTTTGTTTATTAATGATTTGTATAATGTAGTTTCATTTTTACCAAAAAATCAGTTTAGAATTTTTTAGGTTAATTTAAGGTTGTTTTACTTAATGCACGGAAATAAAATGATTATTTTAAAGAAATAAAATATATAACAAAATATTGTGAGGGGTTTATTTCAATAGGGATAAAGTTTAACCTGGTGTCTGCTTCCAAAAATGAGTCGGGTCGAGTAGGAGAATGTGCTCAAATGACAATAGAACATAGTGTAACAATTTATTGGGCAAACATATTTACTGTAAAATCGTGTCTTGTCTGTATTTTGTATTTTGGTTATTTTTGTCGTTAATAACGGTTTTATTTACGTTAATCCAATATGACCGAGTCCTTTCATTCATGTTTTATAGTTTTGTCTGAAAGCAAACACATAATGATGTAACATGTCCAAGAGGTTTATCATGCACTATTTTCAGAGGAGTAATTCGCCTTGAATAGCCTTAAATTCAAATGTTTAAGACAAAAGACTTGATAAATAATGTGAATAAAATTTACAGATGTATATTATCTTCAATTGCCACGGGATAATCAAACACAATTGTGTACGCAATTAGACCATCGATGTAGATTAAATTTTAATCGTTTATAGCTAATATGTTCTTTTATTGCAGGTGTATTTGGGCCAGGCTGGAAAGTTTATTTGCCAATTAAAAGTTTAAATTGACCAATGGCAACAATCGTTCCTTCACTAGTTGATCTCATTAAGTTTGTTAGAATGATTATGTCGTAAGTAATAACTAAAATGTTACAACAATCATGTAGTTTCTTGATTTATTAATCTGATGAAATTAAAGGGGCACTAGCTGTCAAATTCATGTTCACCGATTTGACTCAAATTCTCATATTTGATTGATAACAATGTAAAACATTTATCCAAACTATTAAAAGTCTAAAATAAACAGTTAACGGGACATGGGCATGATAACACGTAGCTTCGTTTCGTGTGTATTTTAGTCTAGACGCCATCTAATTAACTATCGAGTTGACCTCCAAAGTCATTCGATGACCATATAAGCGATGTAAACATAAATAAAAATACAAATAGATTAAGCGAACTCGTGCTACTGGATTTTTCTAGGTCTGTTTAATTTCATATTATGGATTAAAAATATATGTTTATTATCGTTTTTACCTGCATAAGAATGATTTTTTGTGGATCGGATCAGTCAATCACATGATTTACCTTTGTTTCACTTTCAATGTTGACATTCTTTTTTTTTTAATACCTTTACACATACAATTCACACTTGTTATCCATCTCTAGCTAAGGCGTTAAATTGAAGTTCACATGAATACGGTTTCAATGAAGTCGAATTATTCACTTGCAAGTGAATAATTCATCATCAATGTTTCTGAGCTTATTTAGACAAAATTGAACAATACTGGCGGTTAAAAGCGAATAATTATTTCACTATTTCACTTTCATTAATGATTGAACAAAAAAAAATCATATATTAGATTTTTTATATATCTCGAAGCTTGTGCCCCTTTAAGGAAAAAAAGTGCTAAGGGAGAATCAACGAGAATGTACTTGCACATTTTTTAATATATCATATATCACCTATATACAACTTCTAAATATGATAATCAAGCTTTGGTATCCTGTAAGAGACCAGACATATACATGTATCACCTATATATAAGTTTTAAAATATGACGATGAGGTTTTGGTACCCAGTAAGAAAGTAGACATATATCACATATATACAGGTACTGAAAACCTATTCGCCAAGAGAGAACAATATATTTCAATATGAAAGAAGCTTTAACACATATTTATATGTACTTAAACACATTTATTTAAATTGCACTCTGTACTCCCCATGAAGTGAAAAATGCTACAATTTAAGTTTCAAAGAAAATGTGTGTTTTTTTTTTAAATACTTTGATGTTTACTAATAAGATAAATTAAATTAAAACAGAACAATTTTGTTTTGTTAGATTTCTTTGTCATATAAACTTTATCAGTTGTTTATACTACCCCAGATCAGCGTTGGTCGGTGAAAAGACGCATGCCTCCCCGGCATCTAGCAAGGAATTTCATTTGAACATGTGATAAGAGCCGACCTGAAACTTGCAGTATGATGAAAGTTTTTGCTCCATGTTGAAGGTCACTCTGTAATTTTAGAGTGAAGAACAACAATAAAAGCTCTTGACTTTTCCATGTGCGTGTTGTGATTGTTTCTCCTTTCTATGAGCTATAAATTTTGTACATCTTCAATTACGTATACTTTCGCTCAGCATACAATTATTTCAAACTTCAAATTAGAGTGAAAAGGCAAAACATATTTTAGACCTTTCTTTGTTTTTTTTATGTGAATGGGTAAATCACAATTATAACTGAATACACACACCTGCTTATCTTTCTTTTAAAGTTCTTAAAATTTTATATCACCCTTAGCTTATCTTCTAAAATTTACTTTACGTCACTTGTTCAATATTTGTCGATTTATTTGATTATATGATTAAAAATGTAGTTATTATATAATGGCTTTAATTTTATTTCTAGCAATACCTTCTTTATTCATTCCTAAGTGTTTTTTTAAATTGTTAAACTATAATATGTTATGATTTTTGATCACCTTTTTGACGGTCTCTTCCTTTGAAAAAGCAGTTTTGAATGCCATTGGATGTTTTGTGTACTGGAAAAAAACAACATGTAGTATAATAATATTTGAGTTTGCAGAATGGCAACAAAGGCAATACAAAGACCAACTACAGAAGTCATCGTTCAAATGATGAGAAAAAACTTTGTGATCAGAATAAGCCACATCATTTGACCCAGATGTCTTTTGCATCAAGGTACATGTTGAGGGTTTCTTGTTGAAATTTGTTGCATGACATCCGTTTTTGAGATCACTTATGTAGGGACAGTGAATGTCACCGTTCACAAAGCAATGCCAAGAGTTTTATTATGATTTTATAGCTTTGGCAAATGAAAAAAATATCAATGATTATTTGATTTATTGAACCAATAATTATTGTGTGTTTCAAACTTATTGAACATGATAAGACAATGATTATCGTATATTTCCCCCTAACATTAAGGAAGAGAAAAAAGGGCTCAAATAAAGTTCAAAAATTCAAGAACTAAAGATCGTCACTTCGCAAAGCATAAGAAATTACAACTATTTTCAATACACCGAAAACAACGTATTTCAATTCTTAGGGCTATTTCAGAAAGAGATTTACGATAAAAAAATATCACCACAAAGCCACAAAGTATTATTATTTGATGGAAATTGTTTTTTTATTATAATGAGAGAGCAAACTCCGAAACAGTGGTGACGTTGCTTCGCTAAACTATCAAACGTAGCGTATCAAGGAGGACGCTACCACTGTTTCGGAGTGAGACGAGAGAAAGATACAGAGAGGACTGCACAATATTTTTTTCTTTGCAATCTTACATCAAGCTCTTACTAGTACAGTTCTGGTCCATTTAACACCATTATTCATTTGATGTTGAAACTAATGGTTATACATAAAGGCATTAACAATTATCGATATTCAAATTTCTTAAACCGATTCAGAGTCAAATCAAAGTAAAATACAACAAATTAGTTGATAAATGTGACGGAAAATATATTTTTGTATGATTGTTTTAAAAATAGTTAAAAGCGCCTTAGTTGTCATGAACCTGATAAATATATTATGAAAACTTCAATAAACCTTTATTTATTGTAACTTTATTACCAATTCCTGTTCCTGTCCAGTTATGTAATTTAACAAAATCTTATATTTAACTGATACCTAAGACGCTTAACCTGTTAATATGTTTTACCATAATCGACACACGAAACAATGTTTAATAAATTATATCATATCTTTGAGATATGGCTACAGTATTTGAACATGTTGAATGGATTCAGCTTCCCACTATGTTCCCTTGGGAATCATACCCGATCCGCATAAATCACAATTACTAACAAAATAACTTATTAAAGGAAATAGCAAACGCCAATATGTTTCTCTTATTACTGATTTCCACCAGGTGATATGTTGACCGACAGGAATTTCGGTGATGTCTGGGATAATCTTTACCCCTGTCGTCTTTCAGAGTATGTCCCGAGATGTACTATATATGTATACAACTGACAACTAATAACAAAAAAACAATATATTTTGTCGTTATTGATTGTCACACATGTACAAAAAACGCTACAATTACCTCCAAAGTAAAGGATAAGTTAGATGAAACAAAAAAACTGATTCACTGGACGTTAAGCAATCAACAATCAATCAATCAAAGACTGATTGATTCTATAATTTTGACAAAGGGTGGACAGCAAATGTTCTGGACACGTTGTAAACTTGAGACCAATGGCTGTCCAGTCCGGCAAGCCTTTTAGCATTTTAATGTATAGATATATAAGCAACTATAACGTCTGACAAACTTAATGGGAATTTTGTGAAACTAAAAAAAACAAACAAGAGGCAGCAATCAAAATAAAAAAAACAAAAACAAAGTGGTGCAAAAATGAAAGCAATCAAAGTTTGTGTTATATTTTCAGTTTCATTTATAACGCAATCAAAGGAAATCATCCTAATGAGCAGCAAAAATTAAAAAAAGCTTTTCTCCATATTGTCATAAAAATATATGTTTAATTTGAAGAGGATCCGTAGACCTATTATCAGAAATAGCACGAAAACGACATAAAGCCCTATTTTTTTATTGCGTTGAACCAGTAAGTGATTCCCGTTCTCCATATGTATCCCCCATTTAAATAACCGTCTTTTTCGGATGGAAAATTCGTGATCAGTCAAAAAGGATGAATACAATTGAGTCTATGATCGGCAATTGCTTTTGGAAGATGCTGACTATAAATATTTATTTAAAAAAGAGTCTTATTTGTGGAATGAAATAAAATGTATATTGAGAAACAGGTACGAGGATTGATTGATTATTGTTTGTTTAATGTCAGTTGTAATTATTTAAAGTACATTCTGGACGAAAAACTATTAAATTGTATAGTAAGGCCAAGTAGAGCCGACTCTAATTATTTCCCAGGAATGGACAATTATTTGGACTATTGCTAACATTAAATAAACCTTGAATGTTGAAAACGAATCTTCAGAGTATAAATTAAAAGAAGTAAAATAACTAAAATACCGAACTCCGAGGAAAATTCTAAACGGAAAATCCCTAAGCAAATGTCAAAATAAATGCTCAAACAGATCAAACAAACGAGCAATAACTGTCATATACCTGACTTGGAACAGGCATTTTCTTATGTAGAAAATGGTGGATTAAACCTGATTTTATAGCTAGCTGAACCTCTCACTTGTATGCCAGTCGCATAAAATTCCATTATTCTGACAACGATGTGTGAACAAAACAAAGAGACATTATAGACAAATATGTCAAAAACAGGGGTACAGCAGTCAACATTGTTTTATAATCTTAACTACTATAAAAAATAACAAATATGTCAACAAAGAAAAACAAAAATGATGTCATTTTATAACATAAGTATTTATGAACTGTAGTATATACATGTACACTCTAATAATAATCTAACAATCTTGAATACAATTCATCCAGATTTATGTTGTTAGTCATTGGGTAAGCTCGTCTTAATTGTAGTGGGAACGAAACGATATTTGAGCTTAAATGGATTTGGTTATTATTTGTAGGTCCTTTTTGGTCACATATCTCTTCGGTTCTGTTACATCCCTGGCTTTCAAATATTCAGATTTAATCATTCATAATGCATGTAATGAGATCAAGGTTAATACAAAAAAGCGCTTTGGAGGAATTAAATTTATAAAAAGTTGTATTTTTTTTACTTGTGTTTTTAAGACGCATGATTTTTGACAAGGACACACAACTAATATTCATCCATATATGTTTATGGATTATGTGTTCGTTCCTCCTTTTGATATTTTCTGGATGAAGGATAATCCTAGAAAAATAACATGGTCTGACTGGGATAATTTTCATGTATGTAATACTGTTGTTAAGGGATTTCAGAAACAAAATGACATTCTATATCACAGGTCGATCAATTCAAAACGTACTCGATCGTATCTCATAAAAACAACTAAAAGACAAACGACAGTATACAAAACACAACATAAAAAAGTAAAGACTGAGCACCAACTTAACCATAGTTAAGTTACAACATTAGTATCAAAATATTTTAGTCTTTGCAAATCGTCGTCATCTTACAGTTGAGCTAGTTATACGCCTGGTATCTGTAATGAGTTTTTTCTATTGTTTGGCTAATACATTAGCAAACGTTCTGCGACCAAGTGATTCAAATTCGAGCGCGGTATAAAGTTAAAATCAACTGTAAACGATTTAACCTTGTGAAAGAGTACGAAATCTATGCTCATTATTAATTTTGTATTGCTATATTCACACTTATATACATTTTGTGCTCTTAAGGTGTTGTTAAATTATTATAAGATAACTTACATGTCATACAGTATAGAATGAAAACACGCTGTCAAAAACCATCAATACTGTGATTAAAAAAGAGGCGAAAGATATCAACGGGATAGTCAAATTCAAGTCGAAAACAAACTGACAATGCCATGTCAAAAAAAAAACGAAAAACGAATAAAAGACAAACAACAGTACACAGAAAACACCATAGAAAACTATAGACTGAGCAAGACGGACCCCATCAAAAACCGGGGCTGATATCAGGTACTCCGGATAAATAAGCAGATTCTGCTCCACATTTGGCGCTACATGGTTTTTGGGGGTTAAATTTAATTCCATTTGACATTAGTATTGGACGATATCCAAGAATAATTCTGGTATCGATGATGAAGCGTCAGTTCTTTTTCATTTTCGATTTCATTAAACCACTGCAACTTAATCTTTCCTTAAATATCAGGATAACGTTCAATAAATGGATCTACTTGAGGATAATTTCATTTTAGATACTATCATCTTCAGTTATGTTTTTTAAGACCGGTAGATAAATTTATTTTTGGGGGTAAAATATGTATGTTATTTGACATAAAATATGAATGATTTCTATGAGTTTCAATTAGTTCTCCTTTATTTCGGATTTCAATAAACTCCGGCAACTTAATCTTCCTTTGATTATCAAAATGAAGTTTAATGCATGTACTTTGGGATAATTTCACTTTAGATACTCTCATAATCAGATGTAAAAGATAGAAATATAAGAATTTTTCAAGTCGTTTGTTTACCTATAGTGGATGAGCACGACGACTAAACACGAACAAGAAGAACTGTGATTTACTGTTCACTTATAAAACCCCCGCTTTAAGAAATCGTTAAACAGCAGGTTGAAGAACAATGGAAACAATGCATCACACGATAAACGTGTTGTCAAAAAGCCTGATAACAATATTAAGGAAACGCTTATTTCTAGTTCCCTAGAACTATGCCATGAAAATTTCAAACATGATCACTATATAATAGATTAAATAAGTATTCAGTAAACAGTAAGTGAAGGAGTGATAAATCTGAAACGTCATCACACGGTAAAGCAAGTTTAAGTAAATGCAAACAACAAATTATTTCAGTAAGCTCCAATTTGTATATCTTTTTAAAAAAAAAACGACGCGAAAGTATACCTGGCCAGTATTGGGTAAACATGATAATGAAGATTGATGAACCTGAAACTTCATCACACGGTATATAATGTTCACATTAAGATTGATAACAAATTCAGGACAAATACGACGGAAATTTTATACATGGCCAGTTTGTGTAAGAATATATAATGTTTCAAATAAGAAGTTTGGAATCTATGAATCTGATACCACATCGTATAGCATGTTCATATGAAGCCTGATAACTTATTTTAAGACTGGTGACACATGTGGAGCAGGATTTGCTTACCCTTCCGGAGCACCTGAGATCACCCCAAGTTTTGGTTGGGTTCATGTTGCTTCTCAATGGATTTTAAAAATCATTTACTCATATTACTCACATTGTGTTGTCATTTTAGCGATATTTTTTTTAACATTGTCATAAAGCGGTAGGTTTCAACCCACCATTTTTTCTTAAAATGTCCTGTACCAAGTCAGGAATATGGCAGTTGTTATCAAATAGTTCGTTTCTATGTATGTTGGCGTATGTTTTTGTTGCATTTCAGTGTTCCTGTTGTTCCTTTGTTTTCCTTTTATAGTTGATGTGTTTCCCTCGGTTTTAGTTTGTAACCCGGATTTGTTTTCCCTCAATCGATTTATGACTTTTGAACACCGGTTTACTACTGTTGCCTTTATTAAAGCTAAACAATTACTCTTTTTTAATCTATAAGTTATTTTTACGTATTTTCAATTAAAATATATATCTTTATAACTGCCAAAAAAGTGTTCTCTCAATTTGGATGAAAATAGCACATTCAGATTCAAATGGTAATACAAATATGATTTCGTCCCTTCAGTTGACCATGCACAAGCTACAAAACAGTGTCTCAGATTTTTTTAAAGGCTTCCAGTTAGAATATATATTGATTCAATTGCTGGGTGCCAAACCTCATTTCACCTTTCATCTTTGGAGACCTATAACTTCATTCAGAAACAAATTATCGAAAAACTGAACACGGTTTTGTAGCAAATATTCCTTTTAGCACATATATCAAAACCAAACCAAAGGGGACACCAATAGAGATTTTTTTAATTTTTTTTATGACAATTCCCATGAAAAATTGTTTTAAAAAATCACCTATTAACTGAATATCCCTCTTTGAACCCATATAAATGCAACATGAATATAAATATTCCTCTGGGAACACCCATGATTGTTCTGACACCACTATTTTATCATTAGGGCATCACAGTTTGTGTCTTGCATGTCTTTTGTACACTTAAACTGTTAAATATTGCATGATTTATGCACTGTCCATCCCTTAACAATACTAATTTAGCATTTGACGAGATTTTGACCTCACAGACTTAATTAACAACTGTAATGAAGTAATTAAATACGATCAAAGCTCCTCCCCTGTCCAACCAGTATAAGCTATAAGAATATTAACATTGATCAGTTGCATATAATCAATATCTAACATAATTTTTACGATGACATATTATCATTTAAAAAGAAATGTATGGTACTGTGAACTTAAATAGAAATTTAAAACTATGCAATAAAAATTATTTTCCTACTACCTACTGTCGTCTTCAAAATAGAACTGATACTTCTTATAGTACAAATTAAAAAAATACTTTTATCCAGGTGATTTGTCTAGAATACGGGTTGTTGCTGGTGTAATATTTAGATTCAAATCATTTTGCTTTAATAAGAACATTTGTCAGAGGCTTTAAAAATTTTGTTTAAGCTACTTATTTATATCTATCTATATATTTGTCTTCACTCTAGATTTGATTCCCTCTACATTTTTTTCTCTTTTATTTTTGTTTGTTTACCTCCATTATTATGCAAATTAGTTAAGTTTGATTGCAACATAATAAGATAAGACCACATTATTTTTCTTGTGGTCAGAGATCAACAGTAACAGCTGGACACTTGTCAACAGATGCTTGAAAGATTAGCTCCTCCAATATGCTCTTAAATATAATGTACTTACCATGTGCTTTTATACCCATATTGTAATTCTTAATTTATTTCCTGCCTGTGACATCATAATGACTTTGGTATTTTACAAAATGTTCAGACAGATAAATACCTCAAAATGATGTGAAAAAAAAATTACTTAAAATCATCGTTAGACTGTAGCGCTACCTTAAACGCTACAGTCATTTGTTTGAATGTAACATAATATGATAAAAATTAGTAATTACTGTCGGCCATTCTTTCTGAAAATGTTGAGGTAATTTTTTTACAACTGTTACAGTAGTTTCAATAAATTAATGGATGTTTAAATTTCATCAATGAAAAGGGTAATAGCTACGAAGTTTACAAAAAATCAAAATATGTTCCTTTTAAACATTTATAAAAGCGGAATTGTGAAACAATACTTTCCTATTAGACATCAGTTTGGGTTACATTTTTTCGAAATACACTCAAATGATGTATAATTGGCTTGCAGGTGAATAATTCAACTCATCTGAATCTGTTTTTTTTTTTGCTATTTCCAATTTAGTCGTAAACTGGAAAAGGGTACGCATGGGCATATCATATTTAGCTATCAAACTAAGTAAATGTCAACATTAAAAAAATGGAAAAAAGGCAGCCAACGGGATAATCCCTTTGGAAGACTAATTCTGCCCACGGAAAAATCATTCAAATATAGGTAAAACGATGATTTGCATATTTATCTTAAGATATCATCTTCATCGATTTGACTCAAATTCTCATATTTGATTTATAACATACTAAAACACATATCCAAATTACAAGAAGTCTAAAATAAACAGTTAACAATGATTATACTAGATAATATATATCAGAATTTCGTTTGTATTTTAGTCTAGACGCCATCGAATTAACTATCGAGATGACCT
Source organism: Mytilus californianus (assembly GCF_021869535.1). Taxonomy (NCBI): domain Eukaryota; kingdom Metazoa; phylum Mollusca; class Bivalvia; order Mytilida; family Mytilidae; genus Mytilus; species Mytilus californianus. The sequence goes on along the minus strand of NW_026262723.1, from coordinate 24,319,928 downwards.
CCGAAAACTGACGACGGTCACATAACACGATATAAACATAAACATAAATATAAATAGATAGCGACCACGTGCAATTTGATTTTTCTATGTCTGTTTGATTTCATGCTATAGGTTAAAAAAAAATAAGTTGATTATCGTTTTTACCTGTACAATGCTGTATAAGAATGAGATTTTGAGGATCGAATCTGTCAATTAAATGATTTACCTTTGTTTCACTTTCACTGTTGATATTCTTTTCCTTTTAATAACTAAACACGCATAATTCATGCGTAATCCTTCTCTAGCTAAGGGGTTAAATTGAAGGTCATATGAATACAGATTCAATGAGGTCGAATTATTCACTTGCAAGTGAATAATTCATCATGGATGTTTCTTAGCTTATTTTGACAAAATTGAACCATAATGACTGCTAAAAGCGAATTATCATTTCACTTTTTCACTTTCATTAATGACTGAACAAAAGAAATCATATTTTAATTTTTTTATATATCTCGTAGCTATTGCCCTTAAATCTATGACATGAAATTAAACAAATCTAGAAACTTTGCCATTATACGATTGCGCGTGTCTGTAGTGACGATTTTTCGTTCCCTATTGTTAATTTTCCTTTTATGGATGAGGATGTTTCTTTGGCACCATCTCACGGTGTTTATATATCACAATTTGTTCGCTATGCCCGTGTCTGTAGTATCGTTTTGGATTTCAATGACCGTAATCGATGTATAACTAGTAAATTATGAAGTCAGGGACTTCGTTACTACAAATTACTTAAAACCTTTACTAAATTCTGTAATAAATACAAAGATTTGATTTGTAAGTTTGGCTTAACATATAGAATACGTATTGCAAACGGAATAGTACATCATAAATTTTACAGTGATGTTGTTAACCTAGCCCGGAAATTTAAATACGATCCGGGTAAACTAATCAATTCTTTAAATACACTTATTCTAAATAGTGATCAACCCAACACTGTAATTAAATCTATGAATATTGTTTTTATTGGTATTGATATTGATTTTGTTAACAGTAAATTAAAACCATACTAAATATTTGACATATGTCCTTTCATGGTACTACAATATGTCGATACCTATTTTTGACAATGCACAAAGTCATCTTTTTTTTTTTACTAAACTGTTAATGACGTCTTTACTTTAGATCAACTGGATGTTTAATGTGTACTAATGGATATGCTAGTCTTGGAAACATTATTATTTCATTAGTTGTTATTGGCTTTGAACTAGCTATCAGTAACTGCGATTACTCTAAGATCTGTACTTAGTGTCTTTTATGTTTTGAAGCATGAGGGATGGATATATCTGCCACGTCCTGTCTGTGTTTTTGTTTGAAGTTTTTCTTTGAATCGATCTGATGAGTAAAGACTTTTTCAAATGATGGTTATAGTTTGTTCTTATGTTAAACTGTTACACCACTGTTCCAGGTTAGAGGAGGGTTGAGCGCTCAAAAACACGTTTAACTACGCCACATTCTTTATGTGCCTGTCCCTGATCAGGAGCCTGTAGTTCAGTGGTTGTCGTTGGTTCATGTCTGTCATATTTGATTTTCGTAGATTGTTTAGTAATAAAGAAAGGTAACAGTATTATACTGGTGTTCAAAAGTCATAAATCGATTGACAAATAACAAACCCGGGTTATAAACTAAAACCGAAGAAAACTGAAGTGCAACAAAAACAAACGTCAACATACACAGAAACGAACTATTAGATAACAACTGCCATATTCCTGACTTGGTACAGGATATTTTAAGAAAAAATGGGGGGTTGAACCTGGTTTTAAGGCTAGCTAAACCTCCCGCTTTTATGGCAATGTTAAAAAATATAGTTAAAATGGCATCACTACGTGACAGAAATACAGCACAAACAAATAATAGAATAGTCGACACAACATGCAAACCGCAGAACAACACATATTTCATCAAATACAGACGCCACAGGACATCAAAAACAGTGTCGCACTAGTGTAACGAATATGTATTCTTGAACTTCACACAATTATACTAACAACACCAATTCAAACAATTATCACGACAATGATGGTATTGAAAGGCTTTTTTATAATTTGTTGGACTACAAACGATGAGACATAACACATTAGTTAGTTTAGACACAGACACATCGTATAGATCAACCAACTCTTGATGGTGTCCGTAAAATTACGGAGTGTCATTTTTAATCTTTCATTATCATTACTCTGTTGGAGTAGCTTCTGCGTAAGGATCACACTCCTGTATCTGAAGTCCGTATAGTGTGAACATGCACGAGCATAACGTATCAATTGAGATATGTAAACACCATACGACGGAGCAGAGGGTATGTTCCTGCTAAGAAATTGGAAATTGACAATTGAGAAGTTGAAATCATCCCGTTTGTCATAAGCCATTAGTTTTTTGAATTGAATTGTTTAATATTTTTCATGTAGGGGCCTTTTATAGCCGACTATACGGTATGGGTTTTTCTCATTGTCGAAGGCCTTACGGTTGCCTATCATTGCTTACATCCACTTCATTTGAACTTAGGTGAAAAGTTGTCTCATTGGCAATCATACCACACCGCCTTATTTTTAGATTCACTGTGTATTGATTTGAATATCTATGTTAACATCAAGTTCTCTCGATGGTTAATTTTATGGCGAAATGTTCATACATTATCAGGAGTCCAGGACATTTTTACATCTGGATAGACGTTAAAGTATATTTAAAACAAAAAATACAAAAGTTTATGTTGAATGGGTTAACATGAATTTGACAGCTAACGTTCTTTTAAGAGGATGAAGAACTAGTAAAAAAAACCACATACCTATGAGATTGCATCCATTAAAAAAATATAAAAAAAACGATTTCCAAGGTACATTTAAAAACTGGAAAGTTACGAAAACACAATAAAATCAAATGCTCGACCAACAGAACGAATGGCAAACGCCTGTCATCTTTCTGTCTTGGTACAGACATTTTCAAAAGCAAATGGTAGAGTTAAGCTAGTTGTATAGCTAGACAAACCTCTAACTTGCATGACAGTTGCTTATAGTTCCGTTATATTGCGTACACAGTTTGTTCTATGTATCTACAGGATAATATCTGTCTATAATTCTTATATGATGTGCATATTAGGGAATACGTTCATATGATTGGTTAAGAAGACTTCCGGTAGTGGCTCTTGAAGTTATTTATTTTGGGATAGATGACTTTTTGTAACCAATGTAAACAAGATGGCGGCGTTAAAAAATCAAACTGGCTCGAAGTTAAACATATTTATTTTCACTTCGCCTTTATCATTAAATAAAATAATAACACAAACATTCATTTGAATGATAATAATTAATCCATTTTCGCCAAAAAAATATATTCATACGCCAAGCTTATTCAATGACACAAATATACAATTAACGTGTGAAAGAGGAATTGTGTGGGGAAATTGAAATTCCTTATATCCAGTTGCTGCAAGTGGTTAGTTATTCTTTATTCAGTACATTTTGTATTCCATCTGTGTGAATATAAAGGCATCATCGTATTAATGAAAAAAGTGAAATGTTTATTTTTGTTAAATTATGATGAATAATCTCAAATATTAATGATTGAAATGTTGAAAATCCAGGGTACTGTGCTGAAATACTAAAATATTATTCACGACTTTATTGCATATGGCACTTGTTCCTGGGAGCGGTTAACAAAATTTAAAATCTTGAAAGTTCAATACTAAATATTTTAAATCATCCGCACAAAGGTTAACTTTATGTAAGCAAGTTTCAACATAAGCTTAAGAACCATTATATTTTTCATAAAATAATAAATGATTATAATAAAAATAAAATTGAGAATGGAAATGGGGAATGTGTCAAAGAGACAACAACCCGACCATAGAACAGATAACAGCAGAAGGTAACCAACAGGTCTTCCCGCACCCGGAGGCGTCCTTCAGCTGGCCCCTTATCAAATATATATACTAGTTCAGTGATAATGAACGCCATACTAAACTCCAAATTGTACACAAGAAACTAAAATTAAAAATAATACAAGAATATAAGACATTCTGTGTAAGTTTACGCCTATACTACAATCCTTCGTATGTCTATAACGTTTGCTTTCAACGTTTTTAATCGGATTTTTTTTTATACCATCAGTGCTGAACCACGAAGTCTTATCGAAAGTCGCATTTTTCTTGTAGCGTGTTTTTAGAAGTCATTAACCACTGCCAAGACTAATAAAACTAATAGCAGGTAACAAACATTTTTCATCTCGCCATTTTACTCAAACATGAGCTGACTGTATTTTTTTAAGAATGTATGAATGACACGAATTTGACAGTAACATTCATAATCAGTTTTGTGCAACATAGAATGATTGATTGTTGGTTGATTCCGTCCAGTGGCAAATATTTCATACGTTTATAGGTTAAAAAACGCTAAAAAAAACCCTGGCATTCTGTAAGATCAATGTATAATTGAGATAGCTGTAGCGTTTGTAAAAATCTAAGTTGATTTGAAAAAAGAAATAATCAAAGGTGACAATCCGAATTTAATCAAAACTGAAAATTCTAGCTTTTTTTGTACTTATTAATGAAATCTTTTAATTCGACAACAATCAACCAAACTACCAAATAACCTGGATTAAAATGTAAGATCAATATATAATTTAGATGATATGATTCAGACCAGTCGAGACTAAATTTACAAGTCAAGACTGAATCTAGACAGGTCATGACAGGTCGAGACTGGTCGAGACTGAGTTAAGACTGGTCAAGACAGGTCGAGACTTAGTTGAGAATGGTCAAGCATTTGTCGAGACCAGTTCAGACTATACCAAGATTATCAAGTACTCAATCATATGTATAAAGTAAATTCGAGACCAAAGTCGAGTATAGTTAAGTACAGTTAAGTACTGTCGAGATTATGTCGAGTCTTGTCAAGAAAAATCTGCACTCGACCTTACTGGTCGAGCACAAAATATGGTCTTTTCCGACTCTGAGCAGTTTGTAGTGACTGCATCAACAAAACAACAAATGTTATTTTCGCAAAATAATTTCAGTTTTTTTCCCCCATAAAATTAATCCCACCATCGTTTTAGTTGTCAAGTGAACTGGACTTAGCTGTTCGTCCCATTATTTAAAAGTGAGATTTTTGTTATCACCATTTGTTATAAAAATGAATCAAAAGATACCTAAGGGACAATCAAACTTTCACGTGAAAAAAAATGTCAAAGCCATCGCAAAAGGAATGAACAACGACCACAAGACAAACAGCAGCTAACAAAACACATCATTGAAAACTAATGACTGAGCAAACGAACATCACAGAAAACGGATTGATTTTCAAGCATGGAAACGACAGAAGAACTTAAATAGTTAACGGGTGAATTAGGATTAGCTTGCTCACCACCATTTTTGAAAAGATTTTTATCGTTTTAGATTATACTTACAACTTCTCGTCTAATCAAATTGCTTGAATTTGCCCTCTAATTTTTTATAGTACATACTTTTTCCGTGTACTTAGTAACTACGCATGAATGACCACAAGGGTAAGATTTCACTGTATCGTAATCAAGATATTAAAACAAAAATTGCCACTGGCTATTTTGAAATGAAATGCTGGCACATCTTATCTGCGCAGTATCGTCTATTCTTAACGATCCGGTACATATTAAATTTGCTGGTTGGTCCTTTTTATAGACTTCTGTATATATATATATATATATATATATACAAGTCTAAATTGAAAACAACGTTCAAACCTATGATTGCGTTGGATAAAAACCGCAATTTTTATACGTGTGCATGCAAAACAAAATTCTTGTTAGAGGGGTCTAAATACAGCACAAACAACATTTGCCAAAAGACCAAAAGAGTGAAAAAATATATTTTAACAAAACGCATTTGACTAACAGGTCGAACAACAAATGTTCTTAAACCCTGCTGACTGCCATTGGCGATTGCCAAATAAACGGATCACCGATGTAATAAATGGATCTTAAATATAAATTTAATACTAAACAGAAAACAATAAACTTGCGGAAAAGATGTTATACCGCAAACAAAAGGTGCAAAGATTTTTGTACACCATATCCGGATTTCGACAATTAATGTCTCTTCAGTGATGTTAGGAATCGAAACGGTATTTGGAAAGCCATACAATTTACCTCAATTTAGGATAGACTCTTGAATTTTGAAGAGTCAAAATAGGATGAACGGATCATATAAACCCGAAGGCAAATATAATACAATATATATATTGCTTTAGGGTTCATATGATCCGTTCATCCTATTTCGACTCTTCAAAATTCAAGAGTAAATCCCAAATTGAGGTAAATTATATGGCATTCCAAATACCGTTTCGATTCCTAACATCACTGAAGAGACATTAATTGTCGAAATCCGGATATGGTGTACAAAGTTTGGCACCTCATGTTTGCGGTATACCATCTTTTCCGCAATTTTATTGTTTTCTCTTTGGTATTAAATTAATAATTAAGATCAATTTTGTTACATCTAGTGATCCGTTTATTTGACAATCGCCAACGCAGTCAGCAGGGTTTAAGAACATCCGTTGTTCGACCTGCTAGTCAAATGCGTTTTGTTAAAATATACCTTTTCACTTTTTTGGTCTTTTGGAAAATGTTGTTTGTGCTGTATTTAGACCCCCTACCAAGAAATTTGTTTTGCATGTACACGTATAAAAATTGTGATTTTTATCCAACTCAATAATAGGTTTGAACGTTGTTTTCAATTTAGACTTGTTTACATTTTTTCGTTTGGGCTTGTATTATATTTGCCTTTGGGTTTATATGATCCGTTCATCCTTTTTCGACTCTTCAAAATTCAAGAGTAAATCCCAAATTGAGGTAAATTATATGGCCTTTCAAATACCGTTTCGATTCCTAACATCACAGAAGAGACATTAATTGTCGAAATCCGGATATGGTGTACAAATTTTTGCACCTCATGTTTGCGGTATACCATCTTTTCCGCAATTTTATTGTTTTCTCTTTGGTATTAAATTGATAATTAAGATCCATTTTGTTACATCTAGTGATCCGTTTATTTGGCAATCGCAATAACAGTCTGCAGGGTTTAAGAACATCCGTTGTTCGACTTGCTAGTCAAATGCGTTTTGTTAAAATATACTTTTTCACTTTTTTGGTCTTTTGCAAAATGTTATTTGTGCTGTATTTATACCCCTTTACCAAGAAATTTGTTTTGCATGCACACGTATTAAAATTGCGGTTTTTATCCAAAGCAATCTTAAGTTTGAACTTTGTTTTCAATTTAGACTGGTATATTTATATATATATGTACATACATAGTTATAAGCAGATGTCAATGAGTGCCAATGAGACAACTCTCCATCCAAGTCACACTTTGTAAAAGTAAACTATTATAGGTCAACGTACGGCCTTCAACATGGAGCCTTGGCAAGCTATAAAGGGCCCCAAAAAATGACTTCTGTAAAACCAATCAAACAGGAAAACCAACGGTCTAACCTATTTAAAAAAAACAAGAAATGAGAAACACTTTTGAACCACATCAACAAACGACAACCACTGAACATCAGGTTCCTGACTTAGGACAGGTGCAAACAAATGCAGCATGTTCTGATAAATCTTTTTACTTTGAAATAAAAAAAAAAAAATAAAACTATAATAACTTTGATTTATTGGTTTTTGCTTTTTAATGACTAACCGCTAGACTAAATATGGGGACAAACATGTACCATATGTCTCAACTCAAAAACATTGATCGTCCATAAAAAGGGGTTTTCCAACTCCGGAATCCCCCCATTCCGCCACTACATACTATCTATATGTTTCAAATTCATTATAGCTTTAGTTTTACTGTGGAGTTGAAAAATGCAAAGCTTCCACTGTAATTTAATTATTGCCTGTTTTTGGTCAACTTATTTTGTCATCTTACATGTACCATGTAAAGAAGTACATGTATGGTAAAACATCGCTTTATATCTATAAACAAACTTAAATTGGTTCATTTCTTATTGGTGATTCTAAAAGAAGTAAATATTGAAAAATCTTTTCTATTTCAAAACAGCAAACAAAAGTTGAGTTCTAGGGAGTGTAAGCAGCAGAACGGCAAAAACAGAAAAGAGATGATAAGACAAATGAGTTTCAAAACACGTATCCAACACAAAATATTTAACCTTCCGATTCTCATCAAAATCATGAGAGCGCTTACACGTATTGGTTAGCAGTCAGCATATGAGCCTTTCTGATTAATAGTATATATAAATTTTTAGAGGGAGTTTATAAGTCACTTATAACTTGATATGTTTTTTATTTAAGAAATAAAAACATCTACTAGTATTCTAAATCAAATGCTCGGCCGTTTTTCGGTTCATTAAAATGAAAATTACACAGCAGACTTTTAAGCATTCGAAACACTTTTCTGAATTCACCTTCGTCATCAACGCTGCCCATAGTTTTAAGAAATATATACAACTTGTATTAGAGAAATTGTTGATGAAATAAACTACAAACACACATGATCCTCGGGGTCACTAAAAGAAGCAATCTTGACTGGATTCCAGGATTTCTAATCTATATGTCTACTAGTATTCTCGAAAGGTTTTTGCTCATTTTTGATAAAGTTTGTAGAAGACGATGAACAATTCCGGAGATCCAAAAAAGAGTTATTGAATATCTTTTCCTCGGAGTTCGGTATTTTCTTTTTCTGTTTTCTTCTATGAAACTAACCATATATGGCATGCTGTTTGTACTTTCAAAATTTGGTACACATTAAATGTAGATGACTTAAATTTTGTATGAGACCAACTACCTGTAGTTGAAAGAAAAGACACATTCTAAGAATGGATGTTGTTCTCCATATCTTGGTGAAAGTTGGTATTGCATCATATATTTGATTATTCATTGTGATCTTGATGAACTTCAGAATTGTCCCATTTTTTTGTTACAGTGTTGTACGTCATCTGGAGAACATTTTACACTAAGCAGATTTGAGATATCTGCTGTCGTTTTTGAAATATTGGAGTTTGAAATTTTTTGAGGGGGGGGGGGCAAAAATTTCTCAATCAACAACAGCTAGTCACTTGAAATTTTCAGAAATTGATGAATTTAACATGGTTATATCTTTGACTAAATACCAAAAACATATGATAAGAAACAAGAAAAAAAAAACAATTTGAATTTTTCATATTTTACATTGACTTTGTAAGTTTCATAAGTTCTATTTATAAAATTTATATTGCATAATTTTTTGGACTTTGTCAAATGGGGTCATGTGACATATAAAATTCAACATCCAAATGAGCTCTTTTCAAAAATGAAAAAATTACGTCCCCCAAAAATGGGGTCATTGAGTGCAAAAAAATAATTTTCTTCAAAGGTAAGGTTGTCGTATATCAAATGAAAGGTCATAATGTGACCATTTTAACTATCAAATTCCTGTCCCCATATAATGAGTTGGATGTGGTTATTAAGTGCAAAAATCAAACTTTTTAGGAGATGGTGTTGTCGCATATCAAATGAAAGGTCATTTAATCTATATTGCAATAGCATACTTCCGATGTCGAAAATGTAGGTGGATGAGGTCATTAAGTGCAAAAAGTGAAAAGTTTAAGAAGTTTTCGTTATCGCCTATCAAAAAGAAGGTCGTAAAGATTGCATTACGAAAACATCAGACTTTTACGGGAAAGACCTTTCAAATATTTTACAAATAATTGAGATACTATCATTGTTCATTCTGTTATTTTTATATTGTTATTGTATCCCTGTACCGTTAGTGTGTATTGGCTGTTTGAGAATAATAGATGCATATAATAATGAGATAATGAGTCGACTGAAGATTTGACTAAAAAATAATTAAACAGTAATCCTCATATTTCACTACATTCGTATATGCATTTGCAATCTTCGTACTTATGATTACCCAAACATACTTTGGAGATAAGAGAACAATATGCATCAGCTTAATTTGATAGGAGACAACGGATTTATTAATGAGCTGTATACATTTGCTCAATTATAAATGACGAATTATATATTTTAGAATGATACTACACAGTATGGCTTAAAATCTAACCGGAATATAGTAATTTGATTTTTTTTCAAATGAAAATATTGGTGTTAGATCTTGAAATCAATTTCAAAGGTTCTCATAACAAAGAACCTAAGTCTTTTATATGTATGGTTAAGTAATTATCCTACCGATCTGTTATTTTTTTTTAATTTTTCAGGTGGGAAAACATTCGCTATTTTTTCATTTCCAAAATTGGCTATATTGTGCTAACCAAAATTGGGATAATCGCGATATAACGTATCTACTGATTAGCAAGCAGATCAAAATAGTTCATAATTATATGGTTATTTTTGTATGCAACATAGTAATAGAGGAGTTATCTCTATAAACACATCTACTAGTTTACTTGTTATCGCTTTTTTCATGAAACCATAAGAGATGTCGCTTAATTTTTTTTCTCGTACTTTTGGTTACTCCTCACAATGACCATTTAATTGTTTGTACCGAAGCAATCCGGTTATTTATATAAAATTTATTTCCCTGTTTGTTCCATATATATGGTACGTCAGTGTAACTTATAAACCGTTGCATGACAATTAGTTAATGTGCAGGAAATATGAAAGCTAAGGTCAAAGTTCAAAGCAAAGTTTAAAAATTTTAACTTTGCTACCATTTGCAACTTCTAAGAAACCGTCAAAATTATGAACACGGTATTTTTCAAATTGTAATAATTTGACACAACGCCAACACATTTGGATGGAAGCGCTCTGGTGACTTTTTCTAACAGTTTTCTCTCCATTAAAACTATTCAAAACTAGCAGTTTGGTAGGATTATTTCGTAACAATGTATATTAGACACTTAGATTCTTTATCATGAAATCCATTTGTCTATTTCTTTAGGTCCTTTTTGGTTATATAGCTTTTCAAATGTTTATATTCTTATATATCCTTGGCTTTCAAATGTTCAACTTTGAGCGTTCCTGATGAAGATAAATCCAGAAAAGCGCTCTGAACGCATGAAATTTATAACGTGTTGTTTTCATTTTTATGGCACTGGGTTGATACTTCTGGTGGACTATCAGGCTTCGAGGGTATCACCAGCTCAGTATTCAGTACTTCGATACTGACATGATTTATAACAAACCTTTCTAAAATTGTCCGTTTATACATTTTAAGATCCCGAAGAAAAATGTAAAATAGAAAAAGTACCGAACTCCAAGAAAAATTAAAAACGGAAAGTCCTTTACCAAATGGCGAAATGAAATGCTCAAACACACCAAACGAATAGAAACAACTGTTATTATTCTACCTTAGTACAGACATTTCCGCATGTGGCAAAGTTTACATAAGATATATTTGACAATTTTTACATGTTTTTATTTATATAGTTGTTTAGGTTCTTATACATCCCAGGCAATTAAATATTCAAATCAAGGTAGAAAACATCTTTGTGAGAATCGACTGAACTCCAAAAGTACTAAAACGGGTGCATCGATAGGGTATGCGTCCTCAAATATTCATGCATCATCTGCCATGCATATCCAAGACACAATATTGAATGGGGAATAATCGGTAAATTTACAGATCTGACGAACATTCTGGTATACAAGAACTTCACTACAAATCTGAAGGCGTTCATTTATCGAATATAATTGAAACTATAAAACAAATCGGTTGAATAATTTCCAAAATATTTTACGTCAGATGATAAGGAGATGTGGGATGATTACTAATGCGACCACTATCTACACCAATTCAAACATGTACCAATTGGACAAGTCGAAAATAATCTAATGGCTAAAAAAGAACAGGACCAACAGAGAAACAACATTACACAAAACACAACATAGAAAACTAAAGACTGACCAACACGAACCCCACCAAAAACTAGGGCTATCTTAGGTGCTCCAAAAGGGTAAGCAGATCTTGTTCCACATGTGGCATTTTGCCCATGTAAGTACAAACCCGGTGATAAGTACAATTCGGTAAGTCACCTTCGGGGAAAAGGGGACGGGATTGTAGTTACGGCAATTGGAACGTATCAGTCGTCATCTGTGAAACAGATTATCCATAACGGTCAACCAACTCAATGGCGTCTGTAAAATTTACGAAGGGATGATTTTGAATCAACCACTTAGAACTCTTGGTTCAGTAGCGTCCTTGTGAGTAGCAACCCTCTATAAAGGAAATCATGATAAGAAATACAAGCCGTGGAATAATGTTGTTATGTTCATCTTCACGATATTATGTGTATATAAACAAATTGATTATCGAAAATCTTTACAGAGAGACTGTGGTATTATGTCTGTTATACAACCATGGAGCATAAACTTTTACAATAACCAATAAAAATTGATAAAATAATAAGGCGTTTTTATATTGAATCTAATTCAGTATATGTTAAAAACAAGTCCGTCAATTTGTGCAAGTGCAGTATGCAGTAAATGGACATATTGTGTGAAATGTTTTTCATTCTGTGGATCTTTTTCTGTTTTTTAGTGACTGAATTTGGTACATTATGTTTTCTTCATTCAGTTTATGTTGTATTCAGTCAATCTAAAAACATGGGCATCTAATTATTTATGAAAGATTATGATTTGTTTACTTTGGGAAAATCATCGTGGTTATTGTTCAAATATTAGCGACTTGAATTGATAAACATTTGGGGTGTTTGCTGAAAAATTTATATATAGTTCCGAATGTATTGCAAAGATGAATCAAGTCGTACTTTGTTGAATTAGAAAAGTCTCAAAATCAAATCGATTTGAAAAAAAAATTCATTTTGAATTTAGGCTAACTTTATACAAGCAGTATAAATTCACTACCTAAACATTCCTCATGCAAATAAAAAGCAAATTTTTTGTTTTGTTTTCGTTGTCAATTTGGCAAAGATAATACCTTTTCGTCATATAAATGGCTTGGAGCTGGTACATTTGTGACTGTCTTTTTTTATTTGATACATTGACAAATAACTACAACCTCGACTGTCAATGATTTTTATAAAGACAAACATAACATATTTTTGTTATAATGGTAAAACTGTAAAACTCTAGTAGTTTTATGGAAATAAACTTATCATACATACCAGGATTTCAATTTTATACACCAGACGCGTGTTTCGTCTACAAAAGATTCATCAGCGATGCTTCAATCAAAAAAGATAAAAAGGCCAAATAAAGTACGAAGTTGAAGAGCATTGAGGACCCAAAATTCCTACAAGTTTTGCTAAGTGCAGCTAAGGTAATCTATTCCTGGGGTAAAAAAGCTTAACATCAACTGCCACATCTCAATTTTATATAGTTAAATGTTTTTTTTTTAATTTGCAAAACGTTTGATTGTGTTAACGATACTGACGAGTTAGTTATGTCATGTCTCTTCCAAATATGATTTAAATTTCGACGAGTTAATCTTCTCAAAATATAGTGTAAAAGTTCAAACAAATTATGTTCAAATTATTAGTAACTTTCCGAGAAAACTCTCGCCGGCAAATTATAACAAAACAAAAGACATGCGTTATGCCACAAAAATACGAAAATGAAAAAAAAGAAAAAAACATGACTCACAATTAAATAGCTAGCCTAGATATTTTGCGACAAAAAGGGCATTGGGAAATGACAAACATAGACACGAAAGGAAACACAAAGAAATACAAAGAAAAGAGTATATAAATACAAAAAGTAGGAAAAATACATTCAACATATAGCATGTATAGTTTATATTAAAACAAATCTATGTAAATGAAGCAATTAATGTATGACTGATGGCATAGAGAAAGTTTGCAATCAATTATGGACCTTAAAGACTGACAATTCCTGTAAATGAACGTTCATTAAAAAAAATAAATGCGACCACTTTGTGTTTCATTTGTATAAACTATGCATACTATGCTTGAAACGTTCTTTGGAAGAACGTCAATATCGTCTTGATATAGGAAACGTCATGTAACGCTCACTAGTATCAACATCGTCCGCAACGTTGTTATGAAGAAATAAGGCATCGTTACAGTGTTATGGTCGCTGATTATTCGCGAGAATCTACAACTTTCAATTTGATCGTTATGACTGGAGCGCCACTAATAAGTCTTATGTAAAAGAAACTCTGGTGTGTCGTCATTTCTAAGCCTGTTATCTTTGATGAGTTTTTTACTACATGGACTAAAATCTTTAAGAGATAATGACTTCGTAATTAACATAATCGATTGATAAGATTTGTTCATAAAACAATCATGTGTCTTATTGATATTACGGCCTGTTTGTGTACTTTCTTTGCATTCTTGTGTGATTATCAAATCTGTTTGTTCTTGATCACAATACATATTTATTACCTGAAAAAAACCCATCAGATTTCCATGAAATTAGGTTATATTTAGACCTATTTCCGCAATATATTGCATATAATAAATGCAGAATAATTAAGAGCATGATCCTGGTCTCCCGCCTTGCAAATAAACCAGTTTTCAAATCAAACATGAAATCATATGATATTTAGTAAAACCATTTTTACGTGTACAAAACGTTGTGATAGTTGTTTGGTTGTGTCAATGAAGTCGCATACATTTCATTGATAATTTGATGTGGGTGGATATTAACATATGACATTACTGCACTGATACGTGATGTAATTGACAAATAATTTCGAGTATCAAGTCCTGTCATTGTTCTTGAAAATATTAGGCAGTAAGATTAAAGGATGAATGTAAACACTGCCGATAAATCAAGGAATTTCTGTCATGACCTTCAAAACTGCAGTTATATCAGTGACATAATAATGAAGCATACATGTTACAATGTTTTGCGTGATATCTTAGACAGATTGTCTTAAAAAGATTAATTAAATGCTCTGTGGAGCACAGCTGGATACAACGTTAAAAATTATAGACGGATTCTATGTCATTGTTGGAGGTTTTTTTTATGAAAGTAAGATACAAAATCCAACAATGACATGGAACTACAAAATGTAGCCCTTAGACAGTCTTGATAATAAAAAAAAATCTAAATATTCTGTTAATACGATTTTTGGGTAACAGCAGAACAAATTATTTTAGACCTCGAAATCTCAAATAGATCTGTTTCTAAAGTTTTATAGAGAAACATTATTGCCCCACTGATGTAATTGAAGTTGAGATTACAAGATCGATAAACAGGGGGCAAGATGACTTCTTTATACTATCACCCCTCCCCCCTTAAAAGGTAATGCAATGAACTTATGAAAGATACAATACCTCTGACATAGGAATAGACTTTCCATTGCCAATACCATAGGCTTTCAATATCACAACTTCCTCTGTATTGAACTCCAAATTCGTAATAATTTGTACCCCTTTCTATTTATGACAGAAAATCTATTGTCTCAGCATCCTAATATTTCTTATCCACGAAGAACAGCATCTCTCATATTCACAGCGTTTTCACTGTTTCCACCTGATGCAACATGCATCCTCATTTTTCGTCCCATGTGGGCAATTTTACTGTCACAATAACATTCCCCTGACTGAGCCTCGCTGAAGTTTTATTTTCTGATGAAAATATTTGAAAATATTCACAAGATCGAATATATTCTACAATCATTTAATTTCAGGTGAGTGTGGTAGTTGAATTTGCTTAGGCTTATAAGTGTGTATATCAAAAGTAACGAAATTGTGGTCATCTTGGTTGTCTTTGATGTAACGAAGTATGATTAACACAAGACAAAATAAAGAAAGTGAGCAGTTGTATACGACACTGGCCAATTATGGACCTTACAGTACTTGCAATCTTAGGCGTTACTGTTTGACGTGAACTTGACTGATCGGTGAATGATCGGTGACGGATGTTTGACTGATCGATGACTGATCGGTGATCGATGACCCATACAATCCGTCAGATACGTCAAATAAGCTATGTGAGAGTTACCGTGACAACGGTCAGCGATCGATCAGTAAAGTAATTATATGCACGAATCGGACGGATACGTATATAATTAAAATTCTGTTGTAAAACGAACTCCACAGTATTTACATTCGATAAACGCGGACGTCTACGAAGACACCTTTTCCTCGTTAATTTTTAATCAACTGGTTGCAATAACACATACATAATATCAGAGACATATATACACATATGTGTGTATATATATGTCTCTGATAATATATAATTACTTTTCAAGCATTATAAGTATTACTTAATATTCTCTTGTACATGAACGTGGTATGTTTTATTCAAAATCAAAAGGCCTCAAGTAACGATTATTTTTATAAAAATTTTTAAATTGTAAGGAGAAAAATACTTAAACTTTTTTTGTGTTGAATACGAATGTAATAATTTCTTTATTTTGATAAAAATTACGAAATTCAATTAGATTTCAGTATTTTTTTTTACATCAGGATTGATTGTTTTTCATAAAATATGCAAAATTGGATTTTTGTACTTTTTGTAGTTAAGGATTGTTTTTTTTCTTCATTAAACTAAAAGAATATCAGAGAAAATATACTAAGATGTTGTTCGCAATGTATAAAATTAACAATTTTTCTTCTTTTGATAAAAGATAACGAATGTTATTTGAAACTAGTTATTCTAAAGGCCTCGATATCAGTTTTTTTTATTAGAAATCAAATAATGTAAGGAGAATAATACTTAAACTTTTGTGTGTTGAACACATATACAATAATATCTTTATTTTGATAAAAATTATGAACCGCCATTTGATTTCAGTACTTTTTGTACATTAGGATTGGTTGTTTTTCATAAATTATGCGGAATTTCAAGGAAAAGATACTAAATTTTTGTTCGTGTTGCTTAAAAATGCAAATATTTCTTCTTTTATTTTAGAAATATTGCAACGTCACTTGCAATCAATCATTATAAATGCCTTAAGATAAGTAATTTTGTATAAAAGCAGAATAATTGAAGTATAAATATACATAAACCTTTGATTTTGTTAAATAAGAATGCTATCATTTCTTTAATTTAATGGAAATTATAGACCGCCATTGGATTTTTGTATTTTTTGTTGTTCAGAATTGGTTGTTTTTCATAAAATTAAAAGAATATCAGAGAAAATATACTAAAATGTTGTTTGCATTGTTTTTTCTTTTTTGATTTCAGTACTTTTTGTACATCAGGATTGGTTGTTTTTCATAAATTATGCTGAATTTCAAGGAAAAGATACTAAATTTTTGTTTGCGTTGCTTAAAAATGCTTTTTTTATATAAGAAATAATGCAATGTCAATTGCAAAATGGGTTGTATTTCACAAAATTAAACGAATATCAGAGGAAAGATACTAAAAGTCATTCACATTGTTTAAACTCTAACAAATTACCAATATTTCTTTTTTTTTAATAAAAAAAATCAGCAATGTTATTTGTAACTAATAATTTTTAAGGCCTCCAGCAAGTTTATTTTATAAGAATTTTAAGATTATAAAAATATAAAAAATAATACATCGAAATTGGCAAAAAATGATCATGTCTTTTCATTTTCCAGAGTATTTTCGGGGAAAAAATCCCAATCGCGATAAAAATCGTTTTAGCACTGTTCGGGTATGAAAATATATAACCTTAATAAAAATGGAAATCACCATTTTGTTATAATAATATTTAAAATTAGTTTTATCTGCATATTTTTTTTTTTAACTCTTGAATAATCACTAAAAACATGTTGATCTTTTGTACTTGAACGTTTCGTATTTTCCGTGGCGCCATTAATTAAATGAAACGAAACTAAGATTCCGAAATTTGTATTAGTTTATCATGTGATGTAGTAGAGTCAAATCCGTCAGAAAGGTCGATCGGTCCTATCCGTCCGATCCGTCCGATTAGTCAAATATTTTTACCATAAGTCCGACGGATTGGTGACGTGAGTTTGACGCGAACTTGACTGATCGGTGACTGATCGATGACCGCTGATTGATCACTACAATAGTAACGCCTAAGGTTGCAAGTACTGTAGCCGAAAATTTAACCAAAGTGATCATGTAGAAAAAAAAGTCAAGTTCAAAGTGACATATTCTTGGTACATATGTTGGTAACTACCAAAGATATATCTACAGACCAAATATCATCCCTAAGGCTCAATAACTTGTAGTTGCTGAGATATGGACCTTAACTGAAACCATTATTTACATTCGAAAACCGTTAAATAAAGAACCGAGCAAAAATGTTGGTCAGTGTGACCTTCATGTTTTTGCCCCAAAATACAACAGTAGGCAGATTCCATGATTATACTAGTGTAAACCAACTAATTTTCGCGACCGATTTATTTTCGCGACTTTCACGAGTAGAAAAATAACGCGAATATAAATCGTCAGGAACATGTAAAACTTGGATCTTTCCTTAATTAACTACATCTATTAAATTTGAAAATCGCGAAATTAACCCGCCGCAAAATTGGCTAGAAAGGACTCTCCACCAGAGACCAAAATGACATAGAGATTAAAAACTATAGGTCACTGTACGGAATTCAACAATGAGCAAAACCTATACCACATAGTTAGCTGTAAAAGTCCCATAAATGAAATATATAAAGCAGGAATTCTTAAAAAAACTGTTATAAACAGCCTGACAGAATGACGTTAGTAAATCAAAGCAGGCATATAACAAACACTGGTCCGGGAAAACAGTTATTTTGTAGTGTATTTCTTCTAGACAATAAACACAAAGTAATTGCATCTGGTCTATCCAAAAAAGATTTTACAGAGTATGGTACTTTTTAAGGGACAAATTATGGGCGAGGGATAAGCTGTCGTATACAAGTGAGATGTTTAACTAGCTATAAAACCAGGTTTAATCCACCGTTTTCTACATAAGAAAATGCCTGTACCAAGTCAGGAATATGACAGTTGTTTTTCATTCGTTTGATGTGTTTGAGCTTTTGATTTTTCCATTTGCTAAGCGACTTTTCGTTTTGAATTTTCCTCAGAGTTCGGTATTTTTTGTTATTTTTGTTTTATATCAACATTATAGAAAAGTATATCGACTGTAATTCAAAATATGAATAATTTTATGTTAAGGGAGTCTATAAATCAGTTTGACAGCTTCAGACATTCTAATTTTTGACCTGTTTAATGATAATTATCACAAACCTGTTCGTTTACTGATTCCAGGAATAGCCTCCCATAGGTATCCACAGTGATAACATCTAGCATTATCCGATCTTATAAATATTTTAGTGATGATTGAAATTCACCAAAATATTTTCTAATATTGACGCCACAATAAACAATTGTTTCACTAATTTAACAGATGGGCAAAGGTTACGTGCTTAAAAATAAATAACAGAAAATGAACCTATACGTAACTAGAATATTGACAAAAGTCAGAAAGCCCAAACCCCAAAAAAGTTTTTAGGAATGATTTCAGTTAAAGTTTTTACAAAAGATATCCGTATTTAGTCTTATTCGAACCCAATTTCAATTTTAGTGATCAATAAATGTACAAATTTTCAGCTCTTAATGTTATATAGCTTAGGAGATTTTACGCTAAAATAAATGTTGGCAGATGAACAGACATCGTGAAAACAATAGGGCACCTACATCCACGTTTTGGGGCACGTATGATAACAAATGTGGCCAAATTGAAAAAATTGTTGTCAGGGTATAACATTATTTTGTAAATTGCTTTGTCGTTGGTTCATGTCTTATCATATTTGTTTTTCGTAAATTGTTTTGTTATACATTAGGCCGTTAGTTTTCTTGTTTCGTATTGTATGTAGGTAAGAGTTATCTACATGTCTATACATGTATAAAATTGATAATGGAAATGGGGAATATGTCAAAGAGACAACAACCCGACCAAAGAGCAGACAACAGCCGAAGGCCACCAATGGGTCTTCAATGCAGCGAGAAAATCCCGCACCCGGAGGTGGTCCTCAGACGGCCCCTAACTAAAATTGTGTGCTAGTTCAGTGAAAATGGACGTCACACAATTAAAAAACATACTAGAATAACATAGGCCAGAGGCTCCTGACTTTGGACAGGCGCAAAAATGCGGCGGGGATAAACATGTTTTGTGAGATCTCAACCCTCTCCTATACCTCTAGCCAATGTAGAATAAAGAAACACATAGCAATACGCCCAGTAAAACTCAATTTAAAAGAAGTCCGAGTCCGATGTCAGAATAGGTAACAAAAGAAACTAAGCAAAATGACAATGATACATAAATGAACAAAGGACTATTAGCAGTTACTGACATGCTAGCTCCAGACCTCAATTAAACTGATTGAAAGATTATGTCTTCATCATATGAAAATCAAGTGGTGCAATCCCTCCCGTTAGGGGTTTAGGATCATACCATCATAAAATATATGAGAAGAGCATAACCCGTATCATGCCAACAACTGGATTTAGAATAAATGTGTTTATTTTCGATGCAAAGACCCTATGAGTGAATCAATATTAATACCAAAATATGCAATCCTTAATGACTTGACAACAGTATCGTATAAGAAATCTGCATGTTGGTTTATATTCACGAATGATGTCCTTGTACCGATGATAAAATTTATTAAATGTTTTGACTAGTTTGTGATATCGAAAACCCTGGTGTAATAATTTTTCAGTAATACAGAGATTTCTTTCGTTGAAATCAAATACGTTGTTTCATACACGAGCAAATCGAACAAATTGAGATATATAAACACCATAAGATTGCGACAAGGGAACGTCACCATCTAAAAATAGATAATTAACAATAGGAAATGAAACATCATCTCTTTTATCATAAATTTTGGTATAAAGCTTCCTGTTAAAGATAAAGATATCAAGATCCAGGAAAGGACAGTGTTCATTGTTAGTATTAGCTTTATTTAAAGTCAGTTCGGCAGGATAAATCTCTTTAGTGTACATACCGAAGTCGTGAATATTGAGAGCCGATATATCATCTAAATATCTAAAAGTGTTATAAAATTTTTGAATCAGATGTTGTTTCGATTGGTCTTTGCTGATTTTAGTCATAAATTGTAACTCATAACAATACAGAAACAGGTCCGCAATAAGTGGTGCACAGTTAGTCCCCATGGGAATTGCTTACTATATAAATAAAGAAATGGAGCAGTCATAAACAACAACCAATCACCTAGCCTGAAACTATTCTTAACCCAAATCATTGTCAAAATTATTCATGCAGGAAATATAGGTCAAGGATTACCTATTTTTGATTAATATGTTGATTACTACCAAAGATTTATCCACAGACCAAATATTATTCCTCTAGGACTTGTAGTTGCTGAGATATGGACCTTAACCAAAGTCATTAATTCATAAAATATAGGTCAATGTGACCAATTTTTGATACAGATGGTGGAAACTACCTTAAATGTATACACAGACCAAATATCGTCCCTCTTTGGCTGTAGTAAGTTGCTGATATATGGATCTTAACCATTATGTACGTTCATACAAATGTAGGAACGAAACAAGCACCATATATAATAACCCGAAATAACCGAGAAAACGTGTAATTTGTTTGCTTGACAATTTGTTGAGATCATTTGATGTTCACATTATTTTTTAATCAAGTCTTTAATTTTCCTGAAATAAGTTTCACTCACATCAAACTCGTTGCGGTATGATACATTTATTCTCATCTAATATCTGAAATTGTAAGAATTGCCGGAACTGTCAATGGTAAGATTAAATCTATATTCTTCAGCTGCCTCTTCTTTCTGTGTGAAAATATATAACATGTTATCATTATAACAAGATCCTGATCACAAGCATTCGCAACAGCACCATTCCCCTAAAATTCTTTTAAATGTATCTTGGACAGAAAATGACATGTTTTGTGATCAAGGCAAATAATAAAAGAAACGTTGATTTGTATTTATGAGGTTTTATCCTGAACATGGAATTAATTTACATTCCGGATTGTTATAAAACTGAAAAAGTCAGTGAAATTTGTAAACTTCTGTTCTATATAATTATTGCATTTGCGAAACATTCTATTAGTATTTAATGACCACCCAAAACTAGATATTAAGAAAATAAAAGCCATCTCTGTGGGCCCTGATGAAAATAACGGACACGATCTTTAACATAGGACATGGGGTTCTCAACTGTCACATAATTTATTTTACTTTAACCTTTGACCTACAAAGTTGTTCATACATTATGACACACCCTCTGGTATGTCAGGTATTGGTTAATATACATGTCAAGTATAAACTTTGAATTCATAACGGTTTTCACGATAAATAGCGGACATGATTTATTACGGACAGATAAACTGATCACTATAGGGTGACCCGCCATAATTAGAGGGGCCAAATTATGAAAAACAGTATCTAAATGTTCTCTTCAAGACAATAACTTGGTCATTCAGCAGTAAATATTTCAATAATTGACAAATTTCTGACCATTGGTATTTTGTTTACCTCACTATCATGACTATCTGTGATACTGTCTAACATGTCTTACTGGTCTTATGTACACATGATACAGTTATTTCTGACACAACCTCCTTGAAAACATCAAACACTTTCTGCATATCCCTGCAAAACAAATTGTAATTTTGAATACCATTTCTATGTGAATTAAGAGGCAATAATACGTTCTTATGTAAAGTTCACTCAACCAAATAAATAGAGAATGTGTCGATCGGACACAGATGATGCACACCCCCTCCCCCTCCCACGCTTGCATATAACCTTATAATGGGACATAACTCAATTACGGTAGAAGTGATGACACCAAATTCGAGCTTGACCTGAGTTTTGTGGTAATAAGCATTGTGTATAAGTTTCAAAACATTGAACGGAAGCGAAAAATTCAGCAAATTTTTCCTTTGTTAAGGTAGTTCAGGGGTATAGAACAAAAATGACAGAATGTTCTTATACTTTGTGAACTGACACTTTGAAGCATGATTATTGAAAAAATGCAAAAAAAATTAGGGGTCACCGGCCATTCAAGAGATTTTTTGACCTCTGAAAATGAGTGCAAATAGGCTAATTTCTCAATGGATATATAGGGAAAATGGAAATAAAACCTCTTTGATTTAATTTTCACAGCAAAAAAAATGACAGAAGTTGCTCATTTTTTCATACTGAAAAGCTTGATGTCTCTATTTTATGAGATTGGAATAATATTGGGGGGTCACGGGCCATCCAAGAGATTTTTTTACCTCTAAAAATGAGTGCAAATAGGTTAAATATAGGGAAAATAGACATAAAATCTCTTTGGTTGTATTTTCACAGCAAACAAAATTACAGAAGTTGCTCATATTTTCATACTGAAAAGCTTGAAGTCTCTTTTTTTATGAAATTGGAATAAAATTTGGCGGTCACCGGCCATCGAAGAAATTTTTTGACCTCTGAAAATTAGTGCAAATAGGCTAAATATAAGGAAAATGGACATAATACCTCTATGATTGAATTTTTACAGCAAAGAATGACAGAAGTTGCTCATTTTTTCATACTGAAAAGCTTGATGTCTCTATTTTATGAAATTGGAATAAATTTGGGGGTCACGGGCCATCCAAGAAATTTTTTGACCTCTGAAAATGAGTGCAAATAGGTTAATATAGGGAAAATGGACATAAAACCTCTTTGATTGAATTTTCACAGCATAAAAATGACAGTAGTTGCTCATTTTATCATACTGAAACCTTTGATGTCTCTATGTTATGAGATTGGAATAAAATGTGAGGGTCACCGGCCATCCAAGAGATTTTTTTACCTCTGAAAATGAGTGTAAATAGGCTAATTTCTCAATGGATATATAGGGAAAATGGACATAAAACCTGTTTGATTGAATTTTCACTGCACAACAAAATAACAGAAGTTGCTTATTTTTTAATACTGAAAAGTTTGATGTCTCTATTTTATGAGATTGGAATAAAATTTGGTGGTCACCGGCCATCCGAGAGATTTTTTTACCTCTGAAAATGAGTGCAAATAGGCTAAATATAGGGAAAATGGACATACAACCTCTTTGGTTGAATTTGAAACAGACTAAAAGTATCAGTTCAGAAAAAAAGCAATTTTTATGAATGGAGAAGTTTGATATCAACATATCTGTAAATATTTCCATGGGAATTTAATAAAATTTGGAAGGGTAATTAGGTACTATTTGAAGATACAAAAGTTTATTTTAGGGGTTTCCCATGGTAAAACACGGTCTGAGCCATTACCATATTTCAAATGTCATCAACATGTCGCTTTCAATTTTCATTTGTAAGAATTAATTAAAACTTCAAAGGATTATTTTAAGTATCATTTGTAGATATACAAATAGCACATAGAATTTTTTGTTTACCAAACTGACTTTGTGGTCAATTATGGTAAAACAAGGACTTAGCTCTGTATATGTACTCTATATGTCTCCTTTCTGAGGAGTAACACCATGCGATATGGTGTAAATAAGACATTTCGTACATGAAGCAGGCATAGATTAGTGTTAGCATTTGCGTATCGAGTTTAGTAGCTAGGCTGTGGTGGTTCTAACTACCAGTTAACTACCCTCCAATTACGCGTCGCCAGGTAAACTAAATTTGCGACAGTAAAACTACCGATGGACGTCAGCAAAGCTTCAAATACAATACAGTTATCTCTATTCTAATACAAAATAAACAAATCATTCAATTTTAGTTATTATTTTTGTGTAAAATTTTCATTAAACGAAAAATCCGCGAAATGATGTTATCTTCTTTGGCGCCTAAACTCTAGGCGACGTCATAGGTGTGCTTCCGGCATCAAACGTAAACACCGGGCTTTTTCTGGCTTTTTGTCCGCTTCAAAATGTAATAAAATTTGATGAAAAGAAGATGTGTAGGTCCAAGTGTGAATTTCTTTGCTTATTATTGGAGAAATTACATGTCAATATATTCTGGAATCCAAAATGACGGCTTCTTTAGTTACAGACAGGTAGGTTGAGAATTTTACGCTTGTCGTCTTCCAATCAGAGCCATTGATACACACTAATTGCATTAAAATTCTGTTTTTGTGTATATGTAAGGGGGGACACTTTAGTCATTTTTGGTAGGGATAAGCACCCGCGATATCAAGTTTCCTGCTATTTTCATATATTTTGGATATTTAATTCAAAATAGAGCCTCCCACAAATTTTTGAAAACATAAAAAGTTTTCATAGTTTCCATGGTAAAGCATGGAGAAAACCATTTCTACAATTGTAATTTGTCATAATTCACATATCTCCTATATGCAACTTCCATAGGACTTCACTTATTTTTTTAAATTATTAATTTTTGTGATTCCACCATTGATTACCATAACTTTTGAAGGCAGTCTCCATACATTAGGTTCTCTTTTGTACACTTAAACAAACATAGCTTATCTTGCATGAATAGATGATTGCATCTGGGTTGAAAATTGAAAAACACTTATCGTACCTCCAAAATCATGAAAATGGTATGGGGTGTTATTAAAACTAGAGGCTCTGAAGAGCTTGTGTCGCTCGCTGATTCTTCTTTGGTAGTATTGTGTATAAGTTTCATAAAATTTGGTTGAGGCAAACTTCAGCTAGAGAACGGAAACGAAAAACTCGGCAATACTATGCTATTGCGCAATACCATGTTGTTGCGCAATACTGTTTAATTGAAGATTTCTTGCTACTGCGCAATACTGTGCTAATGCGCAATACTGTGCAAATGAAGATTTCTTGCTTTTGCGCAATACTGTGCAGTTTAAGATTTCAAAAATTTGAAATTTCAAAAATTTTGAAGAAAAAAATGAACTACTCGTACCCAAAAAAAATTCGGAAAAAAAATCTCCCCCCCCCCCCCCCACCCTTGGAGTAATTTCCCCCAAACTCAATCCCAGCCTTCCCTTTGTGAGTATGGAACCTTGTAGTACATTTTTAGAGCGATCCATACACTCAAACACAAGTTATTGTATGGAACTAGAAAAATGCTTGATTTTGGCCCCTTTTTGCCACTAATTCCTGAACGTTTGGGGGAATTACACCCAAAGTCAATCCCAGCTTACAATTTCAGAGAAATATATACACTTACACACAGGTTATTTCCGGAAACTACAAAAATGCTTGTGTTTGGCCCCTTTTTCCTAAACTGTTGATACCATAACCCCAAAAATCAATCCCAACCTTCTTTTTGTGGTATTGAACCTTCTGTTCGGACGAAGCTGACGCGGACGACGACATCATAGCAATATACATTTTTTTTGCGGTCGTATAAAGACCTTTGTCGTAGACATATGTGCATCAGTAATATCTCAGATGCTATTCTCCAAAAGAGTATACTTGTATATAAATGTGAATTTTTGATTCACTAGTAATATTAAGAGTACATTGCAGATATTAAGGTCAACTCAATGGGATATTTACATTGTGTAAGTGCAATTGTCAAATATTTTAGTCAGGGGCAGATCCAGCCAATTTTTTAAGGGGGGTTCCAACCATATGTCCCCATCCAAAAAAAAAAGCATTGATCGTCAAAAAAGTGGGAATTCCAACACCAGGAAGCACTACCTTTCACTTCCCATGATGTATCTTGGTATATATTTTTTAAATTCTTATGAATCCTGTATAATGGCCTTATTGACTTATAATGCTACATTTGTACATGTACATGCTCAAATTGACATTTTTTTAAGGTTAAAAGTACATTCATTGTGTGAAGAAGGAATTTTTGTACCAAATTACATTTTGCCATTTAGGATAAAAAGATATCTTTTATTGTACGAGAACTATAATCATGACTATTTGTCAATCTGATTTTTTTTTTTGCATAGCCTGATTATAATTAATCTACATTGTAGACTTTATTAATTCTGTCCATGAAAAGTAAACTGTACTAGTAAAACACATACTGTTACATGTATAAATTTATCAATTATTATTAATTCTGCAAAGTGAATTCAATCATGACGAACATTGTATTACTGTGCTTAACCCATGATTGTGACGACATATGATAAGTGTGAGCTGAGAGTCTGCAAGGTTTTTATGCATAAGTGGCATTCTGACTTTCTATCTGACAGGTTTTTGTGTGTCAATATTTGTGTTTCAATATAAAAAGAAGATGTGGTATGATTGCTTATCAGATAACTCTCCACAATAGACTAAATGACACAGAAATTAACAACTATAGTTCAAAAGCCGTTACCGGATAGTCAGCTATAAAAGGCCCCGACCCGAAATGACTAATATAAAACAATTCAAATGAGAAAACTGACGGCCTAATTTATGTACAAAATAATGAACAAAAACAAATATGTAACACAACAACAAAAAACAACCACTGAATTACAGGTTTCTGACTTGGAATAGGAACATACAGAATATGGTGGGGTAAATGTTTGAAGATGTCAACCCTCCCCCTAACCTGGGACATATGGAAGGCTTTTATCAAGTTGTATTATTCATTTGTGAAACTCTGAATCTAGAGAAAAGTAGATAATCACAGAAAAAATGTGCAAAATGTGTTGTATGAAAGATCCTCGTCTAACAGCCTTTATGAAGCAAGTGAAATGTGAGGAGCTTTGTACATAAAAGTCCATCATAAAAAATTTCACTAAATTTGAATTTTACAATGTCTTTTGTAACTGCTGCATTTCACATACTATCTCATTGTTTTGTTGTTCACTATGTTCTCTGATTTTGTTTTTTTTTATTTCTGCTAATTTTACGCTTGCAAATAATTTTCAGGGGTCGTGAATCGCTCTTTGAGCACTTGAATTCAATTCATTAGTACTGACTTAACAGTTTTCCCCCTTTTCATAATTTGTTTACATCAATCTTTCGCATATTTGCCGGACCTTTTCTAGTGTAAGACAAGGGTGAAACTGCTTCATAAGCTACCAAAATGAAGATCGTTATCTATAATGTTCGATCTTCGTTACAGTATTCATGAAAAGCAGTTCACGTGTTCGATTATTATGAATTATAATTGTCTTTTTCTCTTCTCCGACTTCAAAAACATGCTCCATATTTTTAGAACGGAAGTACATCTTCAACAATGAAAATTGCAACAATAAACTTTATTAAGTAGTGAAATTGCAGTTTTTAATTATTCAACTCTTCCTCAATGTAGTTAAATAAAAAAGATTATTTTAATAATCAAATGTTATTGTTATTGCAAATTACGAGAATAAGCACGACTAACGATATCATTGCGCAACTTCATGCGCAGACGGCGCGAATATTTAAACCCCCGAACTACCTTAAGGGGCATAATTTTAGAATGGTAAATTGACGCCACCGAATATCGAACTTTTTCTGAGTTTTGTTATAACAAGCATTGTTTATACGTTTCATAATATTTGGTTGAAGCAAAGTAAACTTAAAAACACGGAAACTAATTGTTGATAACTTCTATGTCATTTGGTAACTGGTGGAGAGTTGACTCATTGGCAATTATACCACATCTTCTTATTTTTATGATAATGAGTAAAAAGTATAAAAAATAGAGAAAAATGGCCTAAAACAATAAAGAATACAGAAATGAAGGACCCCCATCAAGACCCGCATAAATCTGATAACTTTGCTGAGTTTTGTTTAATCATAATTGAATGGAATATGCTATAATGTTTTAATCAGGGAATGCTTTTGAATATTGTCGGTTTTAATGGATTTTATTTTATATGCACAATGTAGATACATTGGAAGTTGCTAGGATTTTTACTCAATATTGTCATATATATAAGCAGATCGAATCACTATAAATTTAAAAAAAAGTACAAAATGTTAGGAGGGTTTTGTATGTTGTTGAATGAACATATTGTATTAGGTTTTTCTGTAAAGATTGTTACAATTTCCTTTATTTTTTCTATTTTTCTCGTCTTCACTTCTGATTCAATTCTAATTCAATTCAGATGAGCGACTTTCGAATTTTATCATTGAGATAATAAGACCGTGCAGAAACAACACGGATTGGAATGAAGACAGTGGAATTGAAGTCTGTTATTACCAACAAGCACCAACTACATTTTTAAATGCGTCATGCCATAAAAAGATGATTGGCAAGTTTGTTCGCATACGGCTCAGTAATCTAAATCGTTTAGCACTGTGTGAAGTTGAAGTGCATGGTACATTCATTGGTTTTCTACATACAGGTAAGTCCTCCTAAAACTTTTCTTCATTCAGTCATTTTGAATAATATCCCAATGCGACAACTTAAATTGGTTAAACATTTTAATTTTACATTGCATCTTTTTGTTTTTTAGAGCCATTCAGCTGAATTCTGTTAATATCTATAATGGTCATGTTTTCATACCTTGTAGGTTTACGATATGTACATTGTCATAGTAGGGTTTGCGTGAACTTTTAAGTAATTGAACTCCCGACATTCGATAATTTCATATGATATATGTTTAAAAAATCATTAATTTTTTAATGTTTTACTATAGTACAGACACTGAAAGAATGAAAAACACATCGTTTACCCTGAATCATTCCCATCTTTACCCGTACCCGATTTATTTTGATATTGTTATACGATTTTTAGTAGGTTTTGTTATACTGAAGGTTTGCAGTATTTAATTCTTCTAATTTTGTCTGGTAGTGCAATTTTGTGAAAAATTTCTTTACGATAATATTTCAAACGGTTCCTATTAAGTAAATCATCAGTTGTTTCCGTAAACAAATTGTCCGGGTAGTTTTTAACTTCCTTATTTGTTGTGTTACTAAGACTTCGCTCTTAAATTATGAATTCAAAAGGAAGAATCATTCAATATGTAAAATTGTTAAGTGATCGGAAACCATGCAATTTTCAAAATTGATGAGATTACTGATCATGATCTTCTATTTGACGTGAAAGTGTGAGTATGTTTTAAGTATTTAAGTACAATACGTTATCTTGATTTAAAGGACTGTATATAAGTAAATATAAACAGGAGATGGATTACCTGTAGTTGTCGGTGTCGTTTTCAAGACCATTGTGATATGTTCATGTACTTTAGTCTGTCCATACATGTAAGTGGAATGGAACTATTAAAATTGAGAATGGAAATGGGGAATGTGTCAAAGAGACAACAACCCGACCATAGAGCAGACAACAGCCGAAGGCCACCAATGGGTCTTCAAGGCAGCGAGAAACTCCCGCACCCAGAGGCGTCCTTCAGCTGGCCCCTAAACAAATATTACTTTACTTCTCACTGAAAGTTTACCGTTTATTCTAGTACACTTTATGTACATATCAATTTCAATGAATAAAATAAACCTATTTTATTACACTATATTAAAAATAGTCACAATAATTTAGAGATTACTCAAAAGCAAAGAACATATATTAAAAAATGAATATCAATGTGGCATTGAGAGACATCGGAAAAAACTGGAAGGTTATAAGTTTCAAATTAAGTATTACAGAAAAATAGGTTTGACTTACTTCAATAGCCGCATTCTAGTTTTAATTAATCTGATAGACAAGACAGGACATCCGAAGGCAGGATGAATATATAGAAAAAAGTATTAACAAATGTACTGCACTCTAAGGTAAATTAAGAAAAGGGGGAAGTTCATAAAAGCTGAAAAAATAAACATTAAAGTTTATCAAACAACACATCTGTCATATTCCTGACTTGGTACAGGTATTTCCCGATGAAAATGATGAGAAAAACCTGATTGTATAGCTAGCTATAGCTCCCACTTGTATGACAGTTGTTTTTAGTTCAGTTATATCAACCCAATTGGCTGTGCAACCCAAACAGATATAATTTGTTACTGTGACAGAAATTGTGATTCAGCAGCCAAAACTTTACAAACATAACATTACAGTCATACAAAACAACTATAGATAATTCTTAATCTTTTGGATTTAAATATATGTTGCTTTGACAGTGGCAAAATTTTTCCGTTGCAACAACAAAGCAGTTTATGATAGATGTATCACTATATTCATTTATTTCAATTTGTCTTTCGTTTAACGATTCCTTTAAAATGATTAAAAAAAAATCAAGCAAAACAATGGCTACTGTTGAAATCGCAAATCTGGTTTCGTAGAACATTGGCCAAAAAGCAAAGTTATAACCAGTTTGCTGCATACCTTTTATAATTTAAACATTTAAGCGACGATTTACTTTAAAGGATTTATACTTACCCCTATCTTAAATATGTCATGCAAGTGATTTTGTAAGCAGTTTCCTCATTAATAAAAGTCATTGACGTAATTGATATCACACAAATATTCTTCATTTGAATTAATGAAGGTATTGATGTACTTAAGGAAAATTCGAAAATAATAAGGTTTTACACCGGGGAAATTTGTTGACATAATTCTAGACAAGAATTTGTTTAAAGAATACACACAACATCATCATTGAATAACACGATTAGCACATTTTAGCAAATATTTGAATCGACATAACACACCGTCTCTGATAAAATAAGAAGATGTGGTATGATTGCCAATAAGACAACTATCCACCAAAGTTCAAATGAAGTAAATGTAAGCAATTATAGGCAATTCAACAATGAAAAAAACCCATACCGTATAGTCGGTTACAAAAGGCGCCGACATAAAAATATGAGTCAATTCCAATTACAAAACTAACGGTCTAATTTTTAACAAAAGAATTTAAGAAAAACACATATGACCGACATAAACCAACTACAACAACTGAACTACAGGCTACCGACTTTGCACAGGCACACAAAAAATGTGGCGAGGTTAAAAATTTTTTTTTGGCGTTCGTGGTGTAAAAGAACATCATAAGTACAAACTGTAAAGATCGCAATTGGCTTCATTCAAAAGATCGGTATGAGAGAAAAAAGTATCAAACTCCAAGGTAAATTTAAAATAAGGCGGTGGAGACCAAATCAAACGTTATCAACCAAAGTAACGAGTAAAAACAACTGTTATTTTACTGATTTTCCAAAGAAAATGGAAGGTTAACCTTGGTTTTAAAGCTATCTTAAACTTCCACTCGTATGACAAAATTGTGCAAGCAATAGACATACTAGGTTAATGTGACAATAATTGCAATTCAACAGCTAAACCTTTGTAAAGAAACATGACAGACATACAAAATAACCAACTAAAAAATTCTAAAAACATATAAACAATTTAACAAAGACGCCAACAAATACATTGCTGTAGTTGATAGTAAATTTAACAAGGACGCCAACAAAACAGATTTTGTAGTTGATGGTATATTGACAAAGACGCCGATAAAAAAGTTTTTGCAGTTGATAGTACACACCGTATATATTATAAGCTTTCTCCATCAAAGTCAAATTAAGTAAAATATAAATACAATGGAAACAAAATGTAAACAAAACTGTAACAAGCTCCTGTGTCCGAATCACACCTTAGGACCCAACTGTATCAGGAATGCACAAAGTTAAAAATCCGATAGCGGGATAAATAAATACCGAGTAACTTCAAAAGTCATATGACCTTAAACAACATGATAACACGAAGACACAAAACAAATACTTGTTTGTTTATTTGTGGTAAACGCTACCTTTAGCGACCTGAATCAAAGCAACAGGTTTGTTTTTCTGGTGAAAACAGGAGTACTCGGAGAGAACCACCAACCTTCGGCAAGAAACTTTGCAATAATTGTCAAAAAGGATTAGAACAGAGCACACCTCGTGGCGAGCACGATTCAAACTCACAACCTCAGAGTTAACAGTCTAGATTAACTACTAAGACGACCCGGTCACCGATGCCCCCTATAACACATGTAACATTCATAAACTATAGGGAATCTATTGTTATAATGGTACGACAATTAAACATTGAAATAGTTAATATGTACTTTTAGCCGTTTATAAATTTTGAAATTATAAAGAAACTAAGGTTTCAACTTCCTCAGGCAAAGTTGACCTTAGGTCCTATTTGGTTATACAGCTCTTCAACTGTTTCGGTTCATATACATCCTAAGCTTTCAAATATTCGGCTTTGAGCGTTTCTGCTGAAGGAAAATCCAGAAAAGTGATTCGGACGCATGAAATTTATAACGAGTTATATTTATTTTCTTTAAAAAACAACATAGTATAAATGTTTAGCATAATTAATTGATGCACATATGTTTTACCCAATAGTAAGCTTTCCCTATGCCTGTGGATTTCAAGGTCACAGTTATGATGAACATAATGAGACCCTTAGCAGTGCCATTGTCTACAGCGACATTCATTGTACTTACATATGTTCTTACACGATAGAATGTCATGTTGCAGACTTCAACAAGAAGACCTCGGTTTGTACCTTGATGAAAAAGAAAACTGGATCCAATTTTGTTGCTAATTCTGACCACAACGTTTTTCTCGTCTATTAAACATCTGTCGTTGATGAAGCTGATATTAGTAATGCTTTTTTGCAATTCTGAAAACCCAAACGTTCATGATATACAGAAAGAGTAGTCAATTCTTCACAACTTTTTCTAGTTACATTGTTATTTTTAGTCTCTAGTCAATCAAACATTTAGATCATTTAGAAAAACAAGTAATATGTTTTATATTATATGACGGTGAAAGTAGCTTAAGTTCCTTGCATTTCATATACCTGGACTTTTATACTTTATATATCTTTTATACAGAAGAGTTCTTATTGTATTTGTCCGTTGCACTAGACCTTTGTTGTGAGGTTTACAAACACTTTAAGGATGTTCGCTCCTCTTGTTTTTGAATTTTTGTTAGATATTCGGAATCCTCATGTTTTATCCATGTAGTGCCATTAGCAATTTTACCTATAAAGCCCTACTTTTCTTTTCATTTTTTGATAACATATAGTTTTAAAAGCTATATACGAAAATTATAAAATCCTTGTTATTTTTTCATTGTTTTTGAAAGAAAAAAGCTGCCAATGTTAATTGTATGAAAAATCTAGAGTGAATCATTTCCCGTCAAATTTTCAATGGCTTATATCTCAAAAACAAGCACACGGACACATCATTTTTTTCTTCTTTTTTTTTGAGTTCCATTATTTACATATATATCACTTTATAACAGTCTTTTAAAGAGCTTGTTATTTTGAAACAGAGTAGCATACATCCTTAAAACAGTATAGTTTTGTCAAGGGATTTTTTTCACTGTCCACAATTCGGTGTGTCAACCCAGTGCTAGTAAACGAAAATAATACTGCATTGTTTTCGTGCGTCTGAAGAGGTTTTCTTGCGATATGTGATTTATAAAAACGGAGAGCTTTCATGAAAACGCCGTCGATAGAAAAGCACAAG
This sequence comes from Mytilus californianus, assembly GCF_021869535.1. Classification (NCBI taxonomy): domain Eukaryota; kingdom Metazoa; phylum Mollusca; class Bivalvia; order Mytilida; family Mytilidae; genus Mytilus; species Mytilus californianus. The sequence continues at coordinate 24,285,864 of NW_026262723.1, read as the reverse complement.
TAAATATTCCCTTTTATTTGATTTTTCAACTGCGAATCGCAAATAATTATGTAAAGGAGATGCCACACTAGGGTAAAAATAAGCATACGGTCAAACAAAAAGAACTTAAAAAATAACACATCAGCAAAGAGTATGTTCTATACGTTTAGGAAAAACAGATGTCCCTATTAAGCTCTGATTTCTTACTATCAAATTGTTTTGACAATTACAACCTTTTACTATAATGTTTTGCTTTTTCACTTATATACTTTAATCAAGATTACAAAATGTATGTTTTGTATTTTTCTAATTTTTTTAACGTCCGTTTGCACTTAATCATGCTTTTTTATAGTCACTGATTTTTATTTAACATTTACCAACATTTAATCCAATCCTTGCTCATGTTGTTAGACGGTGAAAAATATAAGAGGTTGAGGTGAAGCCTACGTAAGTAAAAGTGTTTTACACACTGTATATTTGTTATTTCTGTCACATACTCTGTATCCTCAATTTTGTCACTGTATTTGTTGAAAAATGTGATGTAATCTTTGTCCTACCTGATAATGTGCCAATACAAAAATTTACAAGCGACTTTCTTAATACATAGTATATACTTCACGTAAGTATCAGACATAAAATACATTTGAAAAGTGCGCCAGAACATGGTGAAAATTGGATTACCTCCCATTTGCCAGAATAAATTTCAATTGTAATTTTTTTTTTAAATTACAATGAATTATAGGAATTCAAGGTACGTTAGATACTTAAAAGAATACATTATGTGGCTTCTGTGTTTTACTCTATTTGGTATCTTTACGTGTCTACATCATTCTTCAAAACTACCAAATAACGTACGGTTTAGTAAAAAAGGTTTTGTTAGATGGTCAAACACTATTATTATACTTTACAATAGTAACCACCAATGAAATAATTAAGATATTAATGTATGTATTTTTATTCCTTCAAGGAGAATAACCCCGTTTTCCAACGGCAGATTGCGCGTATGCACAAAAGCTGTTAAGGAATATGTGCGTAAGCAAAATAAACGTTCAGAAATATACACGTAGTCAAAATAACATTTCGGGAATATTCTCGTACATTTGCATGTCAAAATAATAACTAGCTGGTGACGTCATTTCGTTTGTTGACGTCTGGAAAATATGATGATCCCATCAAAATTTGGCTCATGATTTATAAACAATAATTATATCTTTGTATTTAGTACTGTATAATAATACAGTTATGTCCTTCACGAAAAGTTAATATTCAAATTTATTAAATCGAGGATAGGTTATTCTCCTCGATGTCTTACATCATTCCAGAAAACTATCAAATAATGTACAGTTTAGAAGATAAGGTTTTGTTTGACGGCCAAACAGTGTTATGCTATTATGGTTCTCTACATGGGACACAATTCTAATTATTCGAGATTACCTCAGGATAGTCCTTCAACTCCAAACTCTTATAATATAAAAATAATGAGATGTGGTATGATTGTCAATGAGACAACTATCCGCCAAAGTTCAAATGAAGTGGATGTAAGCAATTATAGGCAACGGTTTGGCCTTCAACAATGAGAAAAACCCACACCGTCGGCTTTAAAAGGCCCCGGCATGAAAACTATGAAGAAAAATTCAATTTAGAGAAATAACGGCATAATTTACAACAAAACAATTTACGAAAAACAAATATGACAGACATGAACCAACGACAACCACTGAACTACAGTCTCCTGACTTGGTAGATAGGTGCGTCATTCACATTGATATTGTTCATTTTCACAATTCGAACAGTTTAAGTGATTGCATCATATGTGAGAAGGAGGAGTATAATAGAAACCATTATTTAGTCTCGAAACTGAAAAATAATAAACATTTTCAAGTTTATCAAAATTGTGATAATATCATTGACAAATGAACAGAATGATATAATCTGTACATTTTAGAGCAGAAAGATTTTAGACAAAATTGATACGAGCGAAGGACTCAGTCCCAAAAAATATTCTGCACAAGTTGAAATCTTTGTATGGTGCATTTTGTAGCAAAATATCTTTTTGGGTTAAGGCCTTGGCTTATACCTACAACTTGAAGACTAGATCGCAAAGTAAGGTTATTTGTGGTAGTTTCTGCAGTTTTGCAATACATGCAAAAGGTTTGAAACCTTTAACTACTGTAAATATATCAGGCAGAGTACAAAAAATACTTTTGTCTAACAAATCAATGTCTAATAAAATCTGATGGATGTTATTTAGTAGATTTATAAAACTTTTTGATTTTCGAATTAAAGGCCAAAAACGTTATTTCATCCTTTCTCTTGGAAAAATTTCCACGTTTACAGTTCTGAACTGCTGATAGTTGGAGTTTGAAATGTTAGTTGTAGATTTTATGAAGTTAAAGTAATTAATAATTATATTGCCAGCTCTTTGTTGCTTATTATTTATTGGTATTTAATCAATTGTATTTTACGGTTGTTTGCGGTGACAAAATAGATATAAATTGACCCAAAAGCTTTTCGTTATTTATTGCTGCAATAAAGCTATCTATAACTAGCCATGTAGTTATACTTATCATAGACAAACAACAACAAAATTGATTTCATTATTTATTATAGAATTTCGATGATGTAATGTAATATGAAAAATTAATGTGATAAAATGTAGTTTTACAAATCGAAAATCATAATGTATTCGGTACTTCTTTACTGTGTAAAGAATAAACCCTGTAATTAAGTTTGGTTCATTTACTATAGAATTATTAAATTGATAAGACACGGACATCAATATATTTATGGTCTTTAATATACAGTGTTGTAATGATTGGTATATGGTACAGTTCTTTACTTAATAAATGTATCAAATATTACCATTGTATTGACCTATCATAACAGTTACCAAATAAACTGATATAATTCATCTCGGTTTGGCATCAAGTTTGTATTGATATGATATTTATGACAAAACAGTTTACGAGAGGGAAAAAAACAAGATCTCAATTTTCCCTTTCTTGAGTTTACTTTTATATAAATAAACAAAAATGTATACATCATTTCGACAGTACAGGATATGGAGTTTAATACACCGGTTGATACGAAATTCCAAAAGGTTTCCACTCACGATGGTTTGCTCTTAAATGAAAATATCGAGGTTTCTATTTGTGTAAAAGTAAGGTGATTTGTGGTAGTTTCTGCAGTTTTGCAATAAATGCAAGAAGTTTGAAACCTTTAACTACTGCAAATATATCATACAGAGTACAAACAAATACTATTGTCTAACAAATTAATGTCTAATTAAATCTGATGGATGTTATCTAGTAGATTTATTAAACTTTTTGATTTTTGAATTAAAGGCCAAAAACGTTATTTCATCCTTTCTCTTGGAAAAATTTCCACGTTAACAGTTCTGAACTGCTGATAGTTGGAGTTTGAAATGTTAGTTGTAGATTTTATGAAGTTAAAGTAATTAATAATTATATTGCCAGCTCTTTGTTGGTTATTATTTATTGGTATTTAATCGATTGTATTTTACGGTTGTTTGCGATGACAAAATAGATACAAATTGACCCAAAAGCTTTTCGTTATTTATTGTTGCAATATAGCTATCTTTACCTAGCCATGTAGTTCTACTTATCATAGACTAACAACAATAAAATTGGTTTCATCATTTATTATAGAATTAGGATGATGTAATGTAATATGAACAATAAATGTGATAAAATGTAGTTTTACAAATCGAAAATCGTAATTTATTCGGTACTTCTTTACTGTGTAAAGAATAAACCCTGTAATTAAGTTTGGTTCTTTTACTATAGAATTATTTGATTGATAAGACACATGCAAGAACTGACACTTTTACAAAAAATCATATCATGCATGTTCATCAAGGGAGGTAACTACATATTAAAGTTGATGGGAGTTATCAAATAAAACTATCAAGATTCTACAAGTTTAATTTAGAATTAAACAGTTTATTACAAAAAGAAATGAAATTGATGATCTTACATGTTACTGTATAAATCCGTGCACGTCTTATAAAAAAAGGAGTTATAAATGATACATAATCTCATGTACCAATAAGCATAGCGATACTAAGCATTCAAAATAATTATATAAATTTAGTTTGTAGAAAAAAATATATTTTATTTGTCATGTTTGTAATCCGTGCAACTGCCATAACATTTTCAATTCTAAAAAGATGGAGGCTGTATTTTATCCAGGTATGTCTGTCTAGTTTACTGGTTTTGGGGCTGTCGTTGTAGCCTTAAAAATAAGTTATTTTTAACCGAAAGAACACACAATTTGTTCGGCGTATTCCTCTGATTCGATCGTCTGTCTCATTAAGTATTTATGAGATCAATATACGTCTATTTTTTCGTCTGTTATACATATATTGCACACGAGAAGATAGCAGTAAAGAGGTGCAGAAGTGGTTCAAAGGGAGGGGTGGTTCCGGAGGTTTGACGGACCCTTTTTGTTTGACAACATGGCTCCATTTCGGGACCTTTATTTTTGATGTTTTCATTAACGATATAATTTTGATAGTTAATCATAGTTCCCTTTATAATTATGTATGTCTTTTTGTAATCCGGATTTTGATAAATTAATATATATAATAATAGTTGTAAAAGGTAATTCGAAAACACTCCTTGAGTGGTTTAAAATTAAAAAAATTGCAGACATGCATATTCTGATAAATTTTGGAAGTGGGTAAGAAAACGTATTTGATAAAAATCCAATTATAATGATTAAAAACTGGTGATGCAGAGATATGTCTCGCCTCTTTGTTATTTTGATAGTAAAATGTTGAAATCAGATTATAGCACTATTTGAACATGAAAAATATACAAAATATTCAAAGTCAATGAACCATGGACGAAGATACAAGGTCAAATACTTTCCTTGGAAATAAGATATGCCAATGCTAATACAGCTGCATATCAAATAATATTGATTTATCATAAGTGTTTCTCCTAGTTTAAACTGACCTTATCACATACTTCAACATGTTAACTATGCAAAAGTTTTACAGTTAATAGACCATGACTAAGGGGACATGGAAATGAGATTTGCCAATATTTTTACAACTTTTACATACCAAAGATCATTGATTTACCTTTAGTAGTTCCCCATAATCTGCTCTAATCATCAACTTTAACATGATACCTATGCAAAAGTCTAGACCATGACTGAGGGGTGGGGCAAAATAATCTCCATGGAAAAGAGATGTGCCACTACTAATACAACTTCACCATACCAAATATTATTGATTTAACTTTAGTGGTTACCAATAAACTGACCTAATCACAATCTTATACAAATTGTTGACGGCGCCGACGCTGCCCCTGCCGTCGGAAACCAGCACATCTATTTCTAGCTTTTTGACTCCGTTTAGGCGATACAAAAATTGTGAACTTATATGTAATATTCGTCACTGTATAATATTTATGAATTGACATCTACTATCACTGAACTGAGTTTTGATACACATATTTAATAAAGAAAACAGATATATAAAATCGTTGGCAAACGAAGTAAACTTTAGTACATTTGTGATCAAGCTTACAGCAAGCTTTACTTATTATGATATTGACCTAAGATAAAGTGGTATCCAAATAAATATTATACAAATTATATGTGACCATTTATTCAAGTATGGTTGTAATATTTATTATCTTATATAGCATCTGGAAACCACTTTTCTGGACAAATTGCAGTCTATTTTAGTAACTATGATATTATCCTTTGACATGGTGCCCTCAAAATCAATAGGGATCTTCCTCTCATTATATGTGACATATATCCAAGTAAGGTTGGAATCTGATATAAAAAATTTGAGTGTATATAAGTATCTGGAAAAGAAAAAAAATGACAGACGGACGGACGAACAAAATGAAAGACAGGAAAAGATCTTCATAACATGGTGTATATTTCATACCAGAAGTAGGTTAAAGTCTACATGGCAGGTAGACTAGGATGAACTGCATTGGACTGCCACTGGAAAATGAGGATGAATACTTAATAGAGACCACAAATTGCCACTAACGTTAACCCCACCCCCTTCTAGAATTGTTTCATAGATTCTGTAACGTGCGGAGTGAAATTCACTCTACATGATGCATGAGATAAAGCATTTGGTGAAATTATAAACTTGTTTTAAGAAAAAGATCCCTCCTAATACGGTTCAATATTCATTATATTTATTATATAAGTGTTCATAAAGTAACATATTCTATTCTCCATTGGATTCAATATCACATACTGAATGCTTCCTAAAAAATATTTAATTCTGCATATCTTTTGTAAGGTGTCTTGTCTAAAAATTCATAAGTATTGAAAAATTTCAGTTTATTTGGCGCAACATGGGACCAGAATGTACAAAACATTTTTTTTGTCCCTCTGTATAAACAATATCTCCATTGATCTGCAAATTTCTTTAATGTGAACATACTGCAAAAACTTTCCTGTCAAATTTTCAAAAATTGACAGCTCCATTATCAAACTTAACTGCAAAACTGCTAATCATTTAAAAAAAATCAAAGACAATGCTTAACAGAAAAATAGAAAACTGTCATAGCTCTTTTAAAATTATTAGCAAACTTCAATAAATCACTCAATTCAACATAAATTTTAAATCAAACAGAAAAAAATCGCTGCAGAAAATAATTAGTATATAATATGACTATTCTTATTTCCCTCCAATGATAAAAAAATAGTTGATAAGTGTTTTGGTGTTTAATGATGTACACATGTGATATTAAAAAAATATAGAATTTTAAATTAATACTTTAAGTCAGAAGTTAAGGAATAAAATAAGCTAAAAATATTGATAGGTTATGGAACGCCTTTGGGAGATATTTGATTTTTTTTCAAATGGCGAGAAAAGGCTGACTAGGATTATTACCTTATATTTGCATTGGTTTTATTTGGGTCTCAAATCGAAAGAAAAAAGAAATCTATAATTTGCTTACATTTTGGCAAATGACCTTTTATGAGCTATTGAAGTTTTATATGAAAAGAAAAATTGGTGTTATGGGGCGAAATATTTTACCCTGTATCGTAGGGAAAAAAACCAAGGAGTCAAACGTATGACAAGAATTCCTAAACCTAACCTAAATACATCCTTAACAGCACTTTCAATAAACTTGGCTATACATGATAGCCAGTTTATAATTGTGGAGGAAGACTGATTATCCGGAGAGAACTATCAATCTTTAGCAGGAAAACTCAGGCGTTCTTTTTTGATGAAGATCTGAGTCGAATCCTTGCCATGACCAGGTTTTAGACTAACATTAAAGTTGAAGGGCTAGTGATAAGACTTTTTCAATAGCTTTTATATGAACAAAGCAAAATGTCTAAATCCAAGCTCAACAGTTGAATATGACTTATAAAACTGACCTAATATATGAAGGACATAATAAATACCTCTGATTCTCATACATTGACATGACCAAAACCTTGACATGTTAGTGTCAGTTGACTGTGATAGTCCATGCTTAATCTTCATAGAAATCACATGCATATTACTAACTCATCTTCAGTTTCTATTGAAGTTATCAAGACTAAATTTGAACCATCGATAGATCTCATCATAAAGTCTTACCAGATGACCCTGTATAGGATTTCATCATCCCCTTTAAAAGTCATCTCGGCTTTTTTTGACAACCTCCCTCCCCCCCCCCCTCGTTGATTTTAAAGATATCATGACCTTTTTTTGGACAACAGGTAGATCTCATCATGAAGTATTACCAGATGAGGCTGCGTAGGATTTCATCATCCCCTTTGAAAGTTACATCCCCTTAAAACAATTTATTTTATTTGCATTTTTCTTAGAAATTATCGATTTGAAAATGGCAACTGTACAGGAACAGATGGCAACGTTAATAGACATAAACAATTATTTTATTATCAACCCTTATACGAGTTATTTCCCTTGAAATATTATACACAATTTTTGAAAAATTATATTTCGAGAACCGAAAGTCGTAGGGACTTGGGACCTTCACCAACATTCTTAAGTTTATTTGACCTTTCATTTGTACCAAGGTCAAAGGTCACCGAGTGCAAAAAATGTTTACGCTCAAATTTCAAGCTTACATATTAAGAAAGCAATAAGAGAGATGTTCCTCTCAAAGATCTCTCCATTTTATACCTTGAGCCAAAAATTGTTCGACCATCCGTTCAAAAGTTACATCGAGATAATTTTTAAAAGTATAGTAACTATTATGTGGTTTTAAAACTGTAACAGATTTCATCCTTCTATAAATAGCAAAAATTATTAGTATTTCAAGACCTTCAATTTGAGTTCAATGTCAAGGTCATGGGGAAATTTTACCTTGACCTTCAAAGTGTACTATGACCTTGACCTTGTGAAGTGACATTTGAAAGGTTAAGTGGTCCTGAGTTGAATGGTAGTAATCCCATGTCTCTACGACTTTTGGTGTTAAAGTTTGGTATTGCATCATGTATTTGATTATTCAAAGTGACCTTGATGAACTTCGCAATTGTCCAATTGTTTGTTACAGTGCTGTACGTCATCTGTAGAATATTTTTCACTAAGCAGATTTGAGATATCTGTTGTCGTTTTTGAGATATTGGGGTTTGAAATTTTTTGAGGGGGGAGGGGGCAAACATTTTTCAATCAACACCAGCTAGCCACATGAACTTTTCAGAAATTGAGAAATTTAAGAATTTAACATGGTAATGTGTTTGACTAAATACCATAAAACATATGATAAAAACAAAGAAAAATAAGCAATTTGAATTTTTCATATTTTACATTGACTTTGTAAGTTTCATAAGTTCTATTTATACAATTTATATTGCACCATTTTTGGGACTTTGTCAAATGGGGTCATGTTACATATGAAATTGAACATCCAAATGAGCTCTTTTCAAAAATAAAAAAAATACGTTCCTCAAAAATGTGTGGGGTGGAGTCATTAGGTGCAAAGAATAAATTTTCTTCTAAGGTAAGGTTGTCGTATATCAAATGAAAAGTCATAATTTGTCCATTTCAAATATCAAATTCCTGTCCCCCAAAATGACTTTGATGGGGTTATTAAGTGCAAAAATCAAACTTCCTAGGAGATGGTGTTGTCGCATATCAAATGAAAGGTCATTTAATCTACATTACAAATATCATACTTCCGATCTCGAAAATTAAAGTGGATGGGGTCGTCATTAAGTCAAAAAGTGAAAAATTTAAGAAGGTTTCCTTATCGCCTATCAAATGGAAGGTCGCAAAGAATGCATTACAAAAACATCATACTATTACAGGAAAGACCTTTACTAATTACTAGTAATGTTATATGTGTTTTTTTATATTGTTATTGTATCTCTGTACCGATTGTATGTTTAGGCAGTTTGAGAATAAAGTTGCATATAATAACAAGTCGACTGAAGATTTCATTTGTTGGTTATTTGTAGATCCTGTCTTGCTGGTTTATTTTTGCTATATAAATTTTCTAATCTATCAATTATAATTATCAAGATAATAAGCAAAAATGCTAAAAAAAAACATAAGGGGTTCGGCGGAACCCTGTGTCTTGCCTGCACTTGCTGCTTTCAGTGTAAAAGTGTAATGTTGACTTAAAAAGTGAGTCCATTCATCAATCAAATACAGAATTTTTTTCAAAAAAATTAAAACTTTTTCTTTATATGCTATTTCTTGGTCTTGAAGATTAGCTTCTGTCCAAGTTTCATAACAACCCGTGAAGGTTTACAAATTTTTCATGTCCAAAACATTTAATTCCAGACTGTCTGTAAATGTTCACTGTAAAAAAACTTAGTGCATCTATCAGAGAAATACTGAAAATGAAAATATATTTTTAAAATTTGCTTCAGACATTATTTCTTAATCATAAAAAAGCTTCTGCTAAAGTTTCATAAATTTCTACGAAGGTTTGACAAAGAAATTGAAGTCTAACAAACTTTAACCCCAGACTGTACATTCTTGTTAACTGTAAAAAAAAACATTCATCAGTAGAAAACGGGAAAATGAAAATAAATATTTTTAAAAATTTGCTAGGGATAGTGTAGTTTCGTTATTACAAGCTTCTGATCAAATTTCATAATATTCAAAGTAATTGATGACTGAAAAACTTTAACCTCAGACTTAATCTGAAATGTTAACTTAAAAAAAAATTAAGTCCTTTTATAAGGAAAATACGGAAAAATGAAAATAAATATTTACATTTTCCTCTGGATATTGTATTTTGGTCATAAACAATCTCCTGTCTAAATTGCAAAAGTTCCATGAAGGTTTGGCAAATTAATTGATGCTAAAAAAAATTTAACCACATACTGAACCTAAATGTTGACGCCGCTGACGCCGAAGGATCACTATGTCTCTTTTGCGACATAAATGTCACAAGCTCGACAAACAATGGTCATTAACGGGCAATAATTTCAATAAGGAGTTGACTGACAATTTTGGGCATGTAAACAAATTTGAAGATTTTGTCTTGTTGATCACTTTTGCTATTTAAAGTTTCTATATATCACTTTTAGTTTTTAAGATATTCGGCAAAAAACTTGGTAAAAATAATCGTCATCAATAACAATAACTCCAATAAGGAAGATTTCAGCCATTAGACTCACTTTTTCAGGATAAATATTCTTTCGACTATTTATTATTAGTTTTTAAAATATTCAGCAAAAATGAAAAAAAAGGGCTGATTTGAGATTTACGGGGAACAACTCCTATAATAAGTCGTCTGACAATTTTAGCTTAAAACAACAGGTAGATCTCAGCATCCTGGACATTTCTGCTCATCAGATTTTCTCTAGTCATAGCGGTTTTTCAAGATAATAGACTGACCTTGCTTTTTACCCTTATATTCTATTTCTAGCCATGTCGGCCAACTTAGTTGGCAGGCGGGGTCATCGGACATATTTTTGAATTAACTTAAACTAGGATTTTACACAAGGAAACCCCTTGTTGTACTACAATCAGACGATATAGTCGATTTTTTAATTGGGCATGGGAATAGTTGTGTTTAGCGTAGAAAAATCATCAGTTTTAATACTAAAATGGTAAAAATTGTGATTACAGATTGAGGAGTAGATATTTAGGTAAATCAGTCTTTAATGAGTGTTAATTTAATTTATGTAAAGCTCTATATTGTGCAGATTTACAAATTCGGTAATGCACGAGCTTATTAGGTAGCATAGCAAACATGAACGAATATAAAACTATATTTATAATTCTTTTATTTCGCTCCTATATTGAAATAATTGATGAGACCCTTTTTGGGGTATTTGAAATTAAAGGACACTTTTTCAAAGATATTTTTTATAAATTGCAATAAATTTAATTTCAATTTCAGTTTCAGCATAAATAAAAAGATGTGATATGAGTGCCAATGAGACAACTATCCATCCAAGTCACAATGTGTAAAAAGTAAACAATTATAGGTCAAAGTACGGCCATGCACATTTGTGCTTCGTATATAAGACTTTTCGTGAAAAGCCTCTTCTGACTAATTTCATGGCAAATTTCGTGCATAGGAATCGCTAGCTTTTATGAGAATGCTGAGTATGTACAACATGTACAAGATACTCAAAGAAAGGTAAGAGTAGTTTTCTTTAATATATTAGAAGTCTCAAATTTGGAACCATTACGTTTCCCATTGTAAATTTACCATTTGTTTGAAGCAACATTACAACAGTTCCTGCTATGAAGTATATATAGCCCACGATATTCCAGGGCTTTCATTTCCTATCTGAAATAACCTTCATCGTTTCAGTACGCATACGACAACAGTTTCTGTAAGAATCTTCATGAAGAACGTTCGTTTCAGAACGCATGATACACATGTATCTGTCTAAGCTTTATCGGGAAGATCGATCCAGTACGCATGAGACACATGTTTCTGTCATAACCTTAACCAGGTACGATCGTTTCAGAACGCTTGAGCAACACCTTTCTATAATAACCTTTTTTAGTACAATCGTTTCAGTACGCACAAGACAGGTGCCTCTGTTTTAACCTACATCACCTATAATCGTTTGAGTATGCATGAGACTGGTGTCTCTGTAATAACCTTCATCATATATATATACTCGTTTCAGTACGCATGAACCTCGTTTCTCTGTAATAATCTTAATCAGGTTTGATCGTTTCAGAACGTAAGATACACGTGTATTTGTAGTAACCGTCATCAGATATGATCGTTTCTATTCGCATGAGACACGTGTATCTGTAATGATCTTTATCAGGTACCATCGTTTCAGTACGCATCGAACATCTATCTCTGTAACAACCTTCATCAGGCACGATCGTCGCAGCACACATGGTACACGTGTATTTGTAATAATCTCCTGCAGATACCATCGTTTCAGTACGCATTAGACACGTATCACTGGAATAACATTCAGCTGCTACGATCGTTTCAGTACACACGAGACACGTATCTCTGTAATAATCTTCATCTGGTATGATTGTTTCAGTACGCATGAGATACGTGTTTCTGTAATAACCTTCATCTGGTACATGTGGTACGATCGTTTCAGTACAAAGGAGACACGTGTTTCTGTTATAGCCTGCATCGTGTACCATTGTTTCAATACGCGTGAGACACGTATCTGTGTAATAACCTTTATCTGCTACCATCGTTTCAGTACGCATGAGACACGTATCTCTGTAAAAGATTTCCCTATGTAAGATGGTTTCAGCACGCATGAGACACGTTTTTCTGTAATAAGATGTATCATGTACCATCGTTTCATTACGCATGAGAAATGTATCTCTGACCTAAACTTATCAGGTACGACTGTTTCAGTACGCATGAGACACGTATTTTTATAATAATCTGCATCACGTATGTACCTTTCTGTGCGCAGGTGACAGTAGGAAAGTGATAAAATACATTTATATGTACCACTCCATGCGAATGCTCCCTCAAGTCGATTACAGTCCATATATTATGGCCAAAAAAAACATTTTAAACGATATGGCGATAAAGCTCCTATTCAAATTTGGTTTTAAAAAGATTTTTCGTATCTAAAATTCAATAGATAATGGAATATACGATTTCCTGCTAAATTGTATATCTTAATGCCGAAAAGTATCATCACAAGTTAATCAAACATGGACATTCCATTTGTTAAGAACGAATTACCTTCGGGAGAAGATCATCTGCCTCCTATCATGGTTATTACAATAAACCAAGGTAAACAAAATAAATTATTTCATGGTAATTTTACATTGATTGTCTTTCATAACTATTTAAAGTAAACAAAAAAAAGATAATTGGACTGCAGCATTGCACTGAAAACCAATTTTTATTGAGCTGGTCTCAAGGAAGTTCGGTTTACAATTATTTTTCCATAAGTGAATTATCATTAAAATTTAAAGGTTTACATACTAATTGTATTTTTTTGTAATATTCAATCATTTACAGACTAATTGTAATATTTTAACTTATAAAATCCATTTACAATATCTATTATAGAAATTCCCGGATGACTAAAAAAATAATTAAACATTAATCCTAATATTTCACAACATTCGTATACGCATTTGCAATCTTCGTACTTATGATTACCCAAACAGACTTTGTTGATAAGAGAACAATATTCATTAGCTTAATATTGATAGGAAACTTAACTGATTTATTAATGAGCGGTATACATCTGCGCCATTATGAATGACTAATAATATATTTTAGAATGATACTTTATATTATGGCTAAAATCTAATCGAAATAGAGTAATTGTTTTTTTTTCAAATGAAAATATTGGTGTTTGATCTTGAAATCAATTTTAAAGGTTCTCATAACAGAGATCCTTAGTCTTATATGTATGGTTAAGTAATAATCCTACCAATCTGTTATTTTTTTCAAATTTTTTAAGGAGAGAAAATATTACGCTATTTTTTCATTTAAAAAATTGGCTATATTGTGCTAACCAAAATTGGGATAATCGCGATATTACGTATCTACTGATTAGCAAGCATATCAAAATAGTTCATGATTATATGGTTACTTTTGTATGCAACAAAGTAATAAAGGATTATCTCCATATACACATGTAATAGTTTGTTTCTTATCGCTTCTTTCATGAAACCGTAAGAGATGTCGCTTAATTTTTTTTCTCGTACTTTTGGTTACTCCTCAGAATGACCATTTAATTGTTTGGACCGAAGCAATCCGGTTATTTATATAAAATTTATTTCCCTGTTTGTTTTCCATATATATGGTACGTCAGTGTAAAATATAAATCGTTAGACATAAGACTATTTTTTTAATCTAAGGTTCTTGCATGACAACTAGTCAATTTGTAGGAAATATAAAAGCTAAGGCCAAAGATCAAGGCAAAGTTTTAAAAATTTTAACTTTGCTACCATTTGCAACTTCTAAGAAACCGTCAAAATTATGAACACGGTATTTTTCAAATTGTAATAATTTGACACAACGCCACCACATTTGGATGGAAGCGCTCTGGTGACTTTTTCTAGCAGTTTTCTCTCCTTTAAAACTAGCAGCTTGGTAGCATTATTTCGTAACCATGTATATTAGACACTTGGATTCTTTATCATGAAATCCATTTGTCTATTTGTTTAGGTCCTTTTCGGTTATATAGCTCTCCAACTGTTTATATTCTTATATATCCTTGGCTTTCAAATATTCAACTTTGAGCGTTTCTGATGAAGTAAAACCCAGAAAAGCGCTCTGGACGCATGAAATTTATAACGTGTTGTATTCATTTTTTTATCGCACTGGGTCGATACTTCTGGTGGACTATCAGGCTCCGAGGGTATCAGAAACTCAGTATTCAGTACTTCAATACTGACATGATTTATAAGAAATCTTTCTAAAATTGCTCGTTTATAAACTTTACAATCACAAAGATAAATGTAAAATAGAAAAAAATACCGAACTCCAAGAAAAATTAAAAACGGAAAGTCCTTTATCAAATGGCAAAATCAAATGATCAAACACATCAAACGAGAGGAAAACAACTGTTATTTTTCTGCCTTAGTAGAGACATTTCCGCATGTGGAAACTAAGGTTTGATCTCCCTCAGACAAAGTTGACATTAGATATATTTGGCAATTTTTACATGTTTTTATTTATATAGTTGTTTAGGTTCTTATACATCCAGGGCAATCAAATACTCAAATCAAGGTAGAAAACATCTTTGGGAGAATCGACTGAACTCCAAAAGGACTAAAACGGGGTACATCGATAGGGCACGCGTCCTCAAATGTTCTTGCATCATCTGCCATGCATATCCAAGACACAATACGGAATGGGGCACAATCGGTAAATTTACAGATCTGACGAACATTCTGGTATACAAGAACTTCACTACAAATCTAAAGGCGTAAATTCATCGAATATAACTAAAACAAACTATTAAAACGGTTCAGTACTCTCTAAAATCTTTTACTTTAGATGATAAGGAGATGTGAGATGATTACCAATGAGACCACTATCTACACCAATTCAAACATAAACGCAATTATACATGTCAAAGGTCACCGTATGGCCTTCAAAAACGAACGAAACGCACACCGTAGACACAAAAAAATTGGAAACATTCAATCGAGCAATTGAGCAAACTAATTAATGTTTATATCATTTATCTCTTTGATTTAATTGTCAGTTTTTGGAATAAAAAAAAAATGATTTGTGCATATGCAAAAGAAATGCAAAATGTACCAATGGGACAAGTCAAAAATAATCTGATGGCTAAAAAAGAACAGGACTAACAGAGAAACAACATTTCACAAAACACAGCATAGAAAACTAAAAACTGACCAACACGAACCCAACCAAAAACTAGAACTATCTCAGGTGCTCCGAAAGGGTAAGCAGATCCTGTTCCACATGTGGCATGTTGCCCATGTAAGTACAAACCCGGTGATAAATACAATTTGGTAAGTCACATCCGGGGAAAAGGGGACGGGATTGTAGTTACGGCAATTGGAACGTATCAGTCGTCATCTGTGAAACAGATAATCCATAACGGTTAACCAACTCGTGATGGCGTCCGTAAAATTTACGAAGGGATGATTTTAAATCAACCACTTAGAACTCTTGGTTCAGTAGCTTCCTTGTGAGTGCAACCCTCTATTAAGGAAATCATAATAAGAAATACAAGCCGTGAAATAACGTATCAACTGGGAGATATATACTCCGTATGAAGGCGCTGCTGGAACGTTGCTACACAGAAATGAAAATTTGACATTTGGGAAGCTGAAATCATCTCTTTTGTCGTAAAGGTTGGTTTATACCAACCCTCATTGTCAATTTATAGATATTGTTATGTTCATCTTCACGATATTATGTGTATATAGATAAACAAATTGATTATCGAAAATCTTTACAGAGAGACTGTGATATTTCGTCTGTTATACAACCATGGACCATAAACTTTTACAATAACCAATAAAAATTGATGAAATAAAAAGGCGTTTTTTATATTTAATTTAGTTTAGTATATGTCAAAAACCAGTCCGTCAATTTGTGCGAGTGCAGCATGCAGTAAATGGACATATTGTGTGAAATGTTTTTCATTCTGTGGATCTTTTTCTGTTTTTTAGTGACTGAATTTAGTAAGTTATTTTTTCTTTATTCAGTTTATGTTGTATTCAGTCAATGTTAATATATGGGCATCTGATTATTTTTGAAAGATTATGATTTGTTTAATTTAGGTAAATCATAGTGAATATTATTCAAATATTAGCGACTTGAATTGTTAAACATGCGGGGTGTTTGCTGAAAAGTTTATATATGATTCCGAAAGTATTGCAAGGATTAATCAAGTCGTACTTTGTTGAATTGAAACAGTCTAAAAAAAAATCTATTATTTTTTTTTTTTCATTTTGAATTTAGACTAGCTTTATACAAAATTGTAATGATAGAGGTCTGTTAAGATATTAATTTGGTACTCATGCCACCAATGAACGTATAAAATGCAGATATAGAGTGACGTTTTGTTTTGTTTTCGTTTGTCATTTTGACAAAGAAAATACATTTTCGTCAAATTACTGGCTGGGAGCTGGTACATTTGTGTCTTTTTTTATTTGATACATTGACAAATAACTACAACCTCGACTGTCAATGTTTTTTTATAAAGACAAACACAACATATTTTAGTTAAAACGGTAAAACTGTAAAACTCCAGTAGTTCTATGGAAATAAACTCATCATAGATATCAGAATTTCAAATTTGTACGCCAGACGCGTGTTTCGTCTACAAAAGATTCATAAGCGATGCTTCAATCAAAAAAGATAAAAAGGCCAAATAAAGTACGAAGTTGAAGAGCATTGAGGACCCACAATTCCTACAAGTTTTGCTAAATACAGCTAAGGTAATCTATTCCTGGGGTAAGAAAGCCTAACCTCAACTGCCACATCTCAACTTCAGATTAGAACGATAAAGAACATCAATAACTTTCCGAGTTGCTTGGCTACCATTTACTGGAATCAAAACGTATTATTACTGTAACGTATAATATATTCATGCATTTTCGTACACCTCGTCAACTTTTCATTCCTCCCTTTTACTTGTTATTTAAGCTGCCTCCAGCTTTCTGAACAAACCTTTGACAGGTTATTATCGACCGTTTTTCTTTCACTCGTTTTATAATCATAACTTATTTATTATCGGGTGTAATTTTTTTGAGTATTCCTTCTGGTTATCCGAATCATTCAGTCGTTATATTCCGCTGATCTACGATTACTACATCAACGCCTGAATGCATACATAAAGAAAAATCTTCAATGAATCATTGGGAAGTAGCTAGGGATTGACCTATCTCGATAAAATTGAGCTGATTGCTGATTCGTCACCTCTTCTACAGACAACAATCAAAATCCAGTATTCGGGAACAGTTTTTAGCGTGTTAGGAATTCAGGCCATCGCAAGTAGGAAAGATAGATTACGGGTAGGACCTAAGTTATTCGGGGTACCCTTCTGGTCAAGTTGCAAAAACTTATTTTGGTTAACAAGTATTTCACTAAGTATTATTCAATATATAAACATGATATGCAACAGAACATCAAAAACTTGAAATTTAAAGAATTAACTATCAAAAATATTTTATGTATGTATAAGAACCTAAACAAGTTTTGTTAAGTGTATTTAAAGTTTTAAGAAAAAATTCTTTTTAAATCAAGGGAAGATAAATATATTTGAATTTTACAGGATTTTTTGTGTTTTTTTTTTTGTTTTGTTTTTCTAGAAAATAAGGCCCGTTTTCATATTTCGTATTTATATATGAAAAACAAGTAAAACAAGTTTCTTCCAAGTAACCCATATTATATAACTGTGATTTCGTCAATTTCAATGTATTGTAGCGAAAAAACAAGGTCAATGACCCCAAGTTTTTTTTATTGAAATTCGAAAGTACATTAAGCCAGAGGTCTAATAAAAACGTTTAACAACAATATATCGTCGAACATTAAGACACACCTGCTGCCTTAATAATAATTCCTTTGCATGAGTATTATACATAATTCTTCTCTCTGTTTTTTCTTTGTAAGATTGTTATATAATTTTTTAATACATAACAAGATTATGAAAATATAAAGCGACCACATGGGAAAGCCTTTTTAAATTCCTTGAAATATTAATATCATGATCAGCTTTGGACAGAAAAATATATCTATAAAATTAGTACTGACGTTTTAGTCGAATAAAAGTGCAAGCTAACAAATGGCTCGTATAAATCATCTGTTAATAGAAGAAAATTGAAATTTCTTTTTTTTTAAAGGCAGAGGAAATCAAAGGGACAATCAGCTATACCAAAGAAAAACCGACATCTAACAATAGAAAAAAATCTCAACAATAGACAATAGGATACAGAAATTACACAATCATACCCTATGTTCAAACACCATTTGCGACATTTTGTTTAAATTTAATATTGTTTAACATCAATTAAAACTTTATACATGACATGATTATTCAAACTACTGGAAAAAAAAACGATGTACAATCCCCTAAAAGAAGTATTGTCTATGAAATGAACCAGCTGTTTAATAAGAAATTGTTAGTTCAATCAATACATAATTTTCTAAGTCTCTTAAAACCATGGGCAGGTAAGATAAAACTTTTGATATTATGAAAAAATCTGGATGCTAAACACATGCTTCAAGACTTAAATAAGTGTTTCATACTAGACGATTGAGTTTTGACGGAAGTACCTCAGCTATTTGTGACAATTCGCGGTTTAAGAATCTAAAGGACTATGGGTAATTTCATTGTTCGTACCCCAAAACTAAAAAAACGCTATGTCATTGGTTGAGTTTCCATTTTTCAGGACATTTTCCGACCATCATAACGCTATGGCGTGCGCTTTTGAAAATATTGCCTTTTATGCTTTAGATCCTGAAAAGGCGAAGTATGCATCTTAGTTATCTATATAAAAATAAGGAGATGAGGTATGATTGTCAATGAGAGAACTATCAACCAGATTTCGAATAAAGTCGATGTAATTATAGACAACCGTACGACCTTCAACAATAAGAAAAATCCATACTATATAGTCGGTTATAAAAGGCCCCGTCATGAAAAAATAAGAAACAATTCAATTGAGAAAAGTAACGGCCTAATTTATAACGAAACAATTAACGAAAACGCAATATGACAGACATGAACCAACGACAACCACTGAACTACAGGCTCTGACTTGGGGACAGGCGTATACAGAATGTGGCGGGGTTAAACATGTTTTTTAAGCGGTCAACCCTCCCTTAACCTGGGACAGGACAACATAAGCACAAACTATGAAAATCAGTTGAAAAAGGCTTAACGCATCAGATCAATACAAACATGACAAATCAGAAAAACTTCAAACATAAACACAGACTGGACGTGGCAGGGTATTTATCCATCCCTCATCCCTAACAAGAAAAAGGACACTACGTACAGATCTGGGAGTACTTTCAGTTACTGACAGCTAATTTAGTCAATAACAACTGATCAAAAAACCATGTATCTATCTAGTTTGTCTGAAGACAAAATATGATCGGGAAAAACAGCCAACGAAATACCATAATTTACAATTTCAGAGAATCAAAGTGCTTTTGGTTGATTATCTCTGGTCTATAATCAGACGGTATTTTAGTGGAAATACAAACCTGTCCGAAACCGGGAATTTTTGAATGAAATAGGAATTTATTTACAAAATAAGTCCATATCGCATTTACTTATAGTGGCCGTTATGATTGTAAATTCATGTCGTTTTTTATGCCATCGTCTACCGTGGACAAAATAGGGGAAAGGGGGGGAGGGGGGACAATCAATTAATCAGCTTCATTAAGTAACGTATAATCACTAGTATTCAGTTGATAATTGTCTCAAACAGTTTTCCAATTTTTCATATATTTGATTTCATATTGGATTTTGTAAGCGAACATTTTAGCATTTCTTATCTCTTTAAAAAGTGGGGGTATACTGTTTTACCTCTGTCTGTCGTCCATCTGTAGCAGTAGCTCGCAGTTTCACTTTGTTTTTTTAAACATGCAATAACGTAGTCCACATCAGGGGTTACATTGTATCATATCCAGCCAAACTAGGAGGAGGGGAGTAGAACAGACAAAAACTTCATTGAGTGGCAATAGCTCATATATATTGAAGCGTACAACAATGGCAGTCTCGTCAAAATTCGCTGTTCAGAGTTTTTTTTAATCGGGTATAGTTGTCATAAAAGCAAAAATGGATAAAATTATGTTTTAAGGGGCAACAATTTATATAAGGATTCAACTTATTTTGGCCGTTTCATTTATTTTTTAGATATATATATAGTCTTACTGATCGGTTTTGTTATTTAAAGTTGTTCATCATCTACAATTGTTGTCTTCTGTGTTAAAATCAGCCATGCAACTTAAAGGCACATAACCTGTGTTAAAATCAGTCATGCGACTTAAAGGCACAAAACCTGTGTTAAAATCAGTCATGCGACTCAAAGGCACAAAACATGTGTTAAAATCAACCATGCGACTTAAAGGCACAAAACATGTGTTAAAATCAACCATGCGACTTAAAGGCACAAAACATGTGTTAAAATCAGCCATGCGACTTAAAGGCACACAACCTGTGTTAAAATCAGCCATGCGACTTATTTAAAGATTAAGCTGACGTTTGTTGTTGTTTAAAGATTTCAATCATTTAAATTGTGCGTAGATTGCATTCCCCCTCAAAGAGTTATTTAAAGTATTTTATTTATTTATTTTTTATTGTAAACATAATTTATTCATTAAGATATGAAAAGGATTGATCAACAGGCACAGCCTATAAAAGCTCTCTCCATATTACATGTACAAGGTATAAATCAAATATTAACAACTGTAAAATTATATAATATAGTGGAACATGCATGCTACTTATGAGCACAAACAAGCAAACATATGTTTACAGTATCAAATACTAAATGTAAAGTATATAGGCAACTACTAATCATTTATTCAAGTACCTTGGAACATGTAAATATACTTTATAAGTCATTAGAAATATATATATATATATGGTTTGGAAGAGACACCAAGCTAGCTTATTGGAATTAATGAATTAATGTTGAAGTGGAGAAAAAAAATTAACACTAGATAAAACAAAAATCAAGAAAAATTCAAACAAAACGTTGAGTGTCACTGATATATTTCTGAACAGATTTAAAAATAGCAATATTCATATCATATGAAAATGATCTGTTTCCAAAAAGTAATAATTTAATATTTATGTCAACATTATTAACAATGGAGTAAATTGAATCAAGTAGGATCTGTCTTACATCATTGTACTTAGGGCAAATAAAAAAGAAATGTTGGCTATCCTCAACAGGGTGATTACAGTTTGCATAAAAAGTGTTTTCTGATAAGAACTGACTAAACAAATGTGATTTTAGGTTGCTAGCATTATTTCTGAGTTGACAGTGACTTATATTAAGTTTCCTTATCCCATAGTTGAAAGGTTTAAATATTTCATCAGTCCTATAAAACTTGTCCAGTCCACTTCTTAATATACACAAACTTGGGGATTTTTGTAAACTCAGAGGAAGACTATTCCAAGGTCTTATAATAGAAGGAATGAAACTATTAAAATAAGAGCTAGTTCTAGCAAGAGGCGGGTGAAAAGTGTTATTTTCATTCCTCAAAGTATAAGGGGTTGGTCTGGGAAGATATGGCTGGACTAACTCATATAAGTATGCAGGTGTCATCCCATTTAATATTTTATAGAATAGTATAAGCTTATGTTTATTTCGTCTATTGTCCAAATTTCTAATCCTAATTCAATATAAAGCTTTTGTCTTGAGGAATTACGCCGTAGTCCTGTTATAATTCTAACAGCTTCTATTTGAATATTTTCAAAAAGCTCAGATTTGTGCTGGGAGCAATTGCCTCAAACAACATCACCATACTCTAATATAGGTCTAATAAAAGCATAATAGATACGTGCTGTCGTTAATGGAAGATGTTCGTTGTTATTCTTCGGTTTACATGTTGTAATGTACTATTATATTATATATTGTGCGTTTCTCTGTGGTGAGTGTTCTTGCGTTTGTTTGTGCTGTATTCCTGTCACGTAGTGTTATCATTTTAGCGATATTGTTTAACATTGCCATATAAGCGGGAGGTTTGGCTAGCCATAAAACCAGGTTCAACCCATCATTTTTCCTTAAAATGTGTTGTACCAAGTCAGGAATATGGCAGTTGTAATCAGATAGTCCGTTTCTATGTATGTTGGCGTTTGATTTTGTTGCACTTCAGTGTTTCTGTTGTCCGCTGTTTTCTTTTATAGATGATGTGTTTCCTTCGGTTTTAGTTTGTAACCCGGATTTGTTATCCCTCAATCAATTAATGACTTTTGAACAGCGGTATACTACTGTTGCCTTTATTTGTCAGACACGTATGAAATGGTTAAGTACTGGTCGAGTAAAGGTCGGGTACCAGTTCAGACTGTTAAGTATGGTTCAGACTACAGTAGAGTAATATTAAGTAGATTTCAGACCAATTCAGACTTGTCGAGTAAAAATCAGTTCAGTCGAGTACAGATATAGGCCATTTCAGACTTTCACTGGTTTGTAGTGTACTGGCCTGATAATTGAGTTCTTTTTATACCCAAGAATGGCTTGTTAGACATAAAAGTGACGAAATTTGAGTTTAAAATTGAAAAATTTGTTGTCGTATAAATAGAAAGTGCCAATATTTTCCATTTTGTTAGAATATTATGCAATAGCATGAAAATTCTGTTCTTTTTTATCCCGAAGAACGAACAGTTTTACACAAATTGTGAGCTCTATAAGTATATAGTTACTAATATCTATGTTGATAACAATAAAAAGTGCCAATATTTCTTATTTTTATTAATATTCTTGTACTGGCCTGATAATTGAATACTTTTAATACCTCATAATGGATTGTAAGACAAAAAAGTGAAGAAATTAAGTTTTTTCCCGAAGGATGAATAGTTTTACACAAATTGAGAGCTCTATATTTCTACAGTTACTAAAATGTATATCGATAACAATAAAAAGTGACAATAATTCCTTTTGTTTTATTAATATTTTTATTGGCTTGATAATTGAGCACTTTTAATACCACAGGAATTGATTGTTAGACATAAAAGTGAAGAAATTTAAGTTTAAAATTGAAAAATGTGTTGTCGCATCAAGAAAAAATGCCAATAGGTTCCATTTTGTTAGAACATTAATACAACGGCATTAAAATTATGTTCTTTTTGTCCACAAATATGAATAGTTTTACACAAATTGAGAACTCTATATGTCTATGGTGTTACTAATATTTATATCGATAACAATAAAAAGTGACAATATTTCTTCTTTTTTTTAATTAATATTCGTATACTGGCTTGATATTTGAGTACTTTTAATACCTCCGGATGAATTGTTAGACATAAAAGTGAAGATATTTAAGTTTAGAATTGAAAAATTTTTTGTCGCATCAAACAAAGTGTCAATATTTTAACTTTAAATTTGTAAAAATATTATGTTACGGCATTTAAATTCTGTTCTTTTGGTACATTATGAGGGACATTTTTACATAAATTGAGAATTCTTTAAGTCTACGGTTTATTATATGTATAACGATAAAAATAAAAATTGCCAACATTTCTTTTTATAAAATTAAAGCTTGTGCCATTGTCCTGTCGGGATGAATTTTTATACCTTAGGATGGATTATTTGAACAGTCCTTTCATGTTCCTGTTTAAGTGATCAGTGGTTATTATTCCGTCACCGATTATTCATCAATAAATGTAGCTTTCGTCATCAATTCGACAAGATTGCAAGAATATTTGACTGAACATACGAATTAAACATCTGTCGTGACGAATTGAATTCTATTACTTTACATATTGACATTTTGATTATTATGGAGTATTAGTTTCGATTAATTCATTTAAGATGGCTAACCGAATAAATTATCAAGCCAAATGTCAGAAATATTTTCGTGAATAGTGCAAATATTAGCAAATAATAATCTTTTCTGGGTTCAATAAAAACGGCAATTCTTTTTTGATAATATGTGTATGTATGTAAAAACAACCAAAACGGTATTTCAATTGTTAAATTTCCTTTAAAACTTTTCTAGGTGTGTATCCAAGTGCAAGAAAAAGAAAAACAATCAATAAAAAAACAACGATGAATTAAATGAATGTAGTTTTAAGTTTATTATTTGTCTACGAAATGTACTTCGAAAAATCCAGAATGGAAGATATATGTACGTTTTTCCAAATCAAAGCGAATCCTCGATTCCCCCAAAAACCTCCACGGAAAACCCATCAGAGGTTAATTGATAGGGAAACGTACAAAATGTCACAGAACATAAAAGAACTGATAGGACATAAAGGTCAAAGAACATAAAAGAACTGATAGGACATAAAGGTCACAATTAGTTAGCTTACAATCATTTTATCATTCCGGACGTAAATTATGTAAGCAGATACATTCATTTTACAATGAAGGTCATTTCTCATAGTCATAGTTAGAGCAGATTTATCAAATTTAGTATACAACTTTTTTATGGAACCATGATATTTTCCAGCTTGTTATCCTTACTTTGACCGGTATTAAACTTTTGAGAAAACATTTTTTAATCAAGCTATTGTATTTTCAAAATTCAAGAAAAATGCAAAGACAATAAGTCGTTTGTAAATCAATGGAGACATTTGTTTTAAAAACTAAATTATTTATTTTTGACTATTAGCTCTGTGACTTTCTGTTCCACACTGTATTATATATTTTAATCCAAAATCCAAATTAAAGAAAAAAGAAAGAAAAGTACTTTCAATATCCACCGACTCTTTTACATGTATTGGTATGTAATTTGGTGAATAGTTATATTCAATTTATTTATCAAAAGTGTACAAACTTTCAGAATGTATAGCTTTCGAGAGAGGTCACATATTAGTGTCCCCTCCCATGTTAATTATGAGTCAATTGGGGGTTATTGTGACAAATGTGTTTTGAAGAGATAAGGCATCGTTACAGTGTAATGTTTGGGATTAATCGCGAGCATCTACAACTTGAAATTTGATTGTTATGACTGGGGCGCCCCTGATTAGTCTTATGTAGTATAAACACTGTTCTGGCGTACAAATTTATAATCCTGATATCGTTTTTAAAGAGATAATGACTTCGTAGTTCGGAACTTGATGAAACTTAATCGAATAATACAATTTGTCCATAAAACAATCATATGTTTTATTGGAATGGCCGCCACCGTGGTGTTTATGCTTATTTACAATACCCAAAGAAAATGCAACATGTTGTAAATATTTTCTATTGTAACTAGTGTTTTAATCATGGTTTACATTGTAAAAATGAATTCTAGTGTGTGTTTTTTTACAATTATGTCGTAGTTTCTAGCCGTATTACAAGCATGTCAGACGTTATTCTGAATAAGAAACAAGGGGTAACATTAATAAGCATGTGAGTTTTCCTAACGAATGGTTGTTGTTCTCTCCGGGCAATCCGGCTTCCTCCACCAATAAAAAACTGACCGCCACGAAATAGCACAATAGTGGCCGTTATGATTGTAAATTCATGTCGTTTTTTATGCCATCGTCTACCGTGGACAAAATAGGGGAAAGGGGGGGGGAGGGGGGACAATCAATTAATCAGCTTCATTAAGTAACGTATAATCACTAGTATTCAGTTTATAATTGTCTCAAACAGTTTTCCAATTTTTCATATATTTGATTTCATATTGGATTTTGTAAGCGAACATTTTAGCATTTCTTATCTCTTTAAAAAGTGGGGGTATACTGTTTTACCTCTGTCTGTCGTCCATCTGTAGCAGTAGCTCGCAGTTTCACTTTGTTTTTTTTAAACATGCAATAACGTAGTCCACATCAGGGGTTACATTGTATCATATCCAGCCAAACTAGGAGGAGGGGAGTAGAACAGACAAAAACTTCATTGAGTGGCAATAGCTCATATATATTGAAGCGTACAACAATGGCAGTCTCGTCAAAATTCGCTGTTCAGAGTTTTTTTTCAATCGGGTATAGTTGTCATAAAAGCAAAAAAGGATAAAATTATGTTTTAAGGGGCAACAATTTATATAAGGATTCAACTTATTTTGGCCGTTTCATTTATTTTTTAGATATATATATAGTCTTACTGATCGGTTTTGTTATTTAAAGTTGTTCATCATCTACAATTGTTGTCTTCTGTGTTAAAATCAGCCATGCGACTTAAAGGCACATAACCTGTGTTAAAATCAGTCATGCGACTTAAAGGCACAAAACCTGTGTTAAAATCAGTCATGCGACTCAAAGGCACAAAACATGTGTTAAAATCAACCATGCGACTTAAAGGCACAAAACATGTGTTAAAATCAACCATGCGACTTAAAGGCACAAAACATGTGTTAAAATCAGCCATGCGACTTAAAGGCACACAACCTGTGTTAAAATCAGCCATGCGACTTATTTAAAGATTAAGCTGACGTTTGTTGTTGTTTAAAGATTTCAATCATTTAAATTGTGCGTAGATTGCATTCCCCCTCAAAGAGTTATTTAAAGTATTTTATTTATTTATTTTTTATTGTAAATATAATTTATTCATTAAGATATGAAAAGGATTGATCAACAGGCACAGCCTATAAAAGCTCTCTCCATATTACATGTACAAGGTATAAATCAAATATTAACAACTGTAAAATAATATAATATAGTGGAACATGCATGCTACTTATGAGCACAAACAAGCAAACATATGTTTACAGTATCAAATACTAAATGTAAAGTATATAGGCAACTACTAATCATTTATTCAAGTACCTTGGAACATGTAAATATACTTTATAAGTCATTAGAAATATATATGTATATGGTTTGGAAGAGACACCAAGCTAGCTTATTGGAATTAATGAATTAATGTTGAAGTGGAGAAAAAAAAATAACACTAGATAAAACAAAAATTAAGAAAAATTCAAACAAAACGTTGAGTGTCACTGATATATTTCTGAACATATTTAAAAATAGCAATATTCATATCATATGAAAATGATCTGTTTCCAAAAAGTAATAATTTAATATTTATGTCAACATTATTAACAATGGAGTAAATTGAATCAAGTAGGATCTGTCTTACATCATTGTACTTAGGGCAAATAAAAAAGAAATGTTGGCTATCCTCAACAGGGTGATTACAGTTTGCATAAAAAGTGTTTTCTGATAAGAACTGACTAAACAAATGTGATTTTAGGTTGCTAGCATTATTTCTGAGTTGACAGTGACTTATATTAAGTGTCCTTATCCCATAGTTGAAAGGTTTAAATATTTCATCAGTCCTATAAAACTTGTCCAGTCCACTTCTTAATATACACAAACTTGGGGATTTTTGTAAACTCAGAGGAAGACTATTCCAAGGTCTTATAATAGAAGGAATGAAACTATTAAAATAAGAGCTAGTTCTAGCAAGAGGCGGGTGAAAAGTGTTATTTTCATTCCTCAAAGTATAAGGGGTTGGTCTGGGAAGATATGGCTGGACTAACTCATATAAGTATGCAGGTGTCATCCCATTTAATATTTTATAGAATAGTATAAGCTTATGTTTATTTCGTCTATTGTCCAAATTTCTAATCCTAATTCAATATAAAGCTTTTGTCTTGAGGAATTACGCCGTAGTCCTGTTATAATTCTAACAGCTTCTATTTGAATATTTTCAAAAAGCTCAGATTTGTGCTGGGAGCAATTGCCTCAAACAACATCACCATACTCTAATATAGGTCTAATAAAAGCATAATAGATACGTGCTGTCGTTAATGGAAGATGTTCGTTGTTATTCTTCGGTTTACATGTTGTAATGTACTATTATATTATATATTGTGCGTTTCTCTGTGGTGAGTGTTCTTGCGTTTGTTTGTGCTGTATTCCTGTCACGTAGTGTTATCATTTTAGCGATATTGTTTAACATTGCCATATAAGCGGGAGGTTTGGCTAGCCATAAAACCAGGTTCAACCCATCATTTTTCCTTAAAATGTGTTGTACCAAGTCAGGAATATGGCAGTTGTAATCAGATAGT
Source organism: Mytilus californianus (assembly GCF_021869535.1). Taxonomy (NCBI): domain Eukaryota; kingdom Metazoa; phylum Mollusca; class Bivalvia; order Mytilida; family Mytilidae; genus Mytilus; species Mytilus californianus. Next base: position 24,257,389 of record NW_026262723.1, on the reverse strand, counting down.
CCGTTTCTATGTATGTTGGCGTTTGATTTTGTTGCACTTCAGTGTTTCTGTTGTCCGCTGTTTTCTTTTATAGATGATGTGTTTCCTTCGGTTTTAGTTTGTAACCCGGATTTGTTATCCCTCAATCAATTAATGACTTTTGAACAGCGGTATACTACTGTTGCCTTTATTTGTCAGACACATTTGAAATGGTTAAGTACTGGTCGAGTAAAGGTCGGGTACCAGTTCAGACTGTTAAGTATGGTTCAGACTACAGTAGAGTAATATTAAGTAGATTTCAGACCAATTCAGACTTGTCGAGTAAAAATCAGTTCAGTCGAGTACAGATATAGGCCATTTCAGACTTTCACTGGTTTGTAGTGTACTGGCCTGATAATTGAGTTCTTTTTATACCCAAGAATGGCTTGTTAGACATAAAAGTGACGAAATTTGAGTTTAAAATTGAAAAATTTGTTGTCGTATAAATAGAAAGTGCCAATATTTTCCATTTTGTTAGAATATTATGCAAAAGCATGAAAATTCTGTTCTTTTTTATCCCGAAGAACGAACAGTTTTACACAAATTGTGAGCTCTATAAGTATATAGTTACTAATATCTATGTTGATAACAATAAAAAGTGCCAATATTTCTTATTTTTATTAATATTCTTGTACTGGCCTGATAATTGAATACTTTTAATACCTCATAATGGATTGTAAGACAAAAAAGTGAAGAAATTAAGTTTTTTCCCGAAGGATGAATAGTTTTACACAAATTGAGAGCTCTATATTTCTACAGTTACTAAAATGTATATCGATAACAATAAAAAGTGACAATAATTTCTTTTGTTTTATTAATATTTTTATTGGCTTGATAATTGAGTACTTTTAATACCACAGGAATTGATTGTTAGACATAAAAGTGAAGAAATTTAAGTTTAAAATTGAAAAATGTGTTGTCGCATCAAGACAAAATGCCGATAGGTTCCATTTTGTTAGAACAGTAATACAACGGCATTAAAATTATGTTCTTTTTGTCCACAAATATGAATAGTTTTACACAAATTGAGAACTCTATATGTCTATGGTGTTACTAATATTTATATCGATAACAATAAAAAGTGACAATATTTCTTCTTTTTTTTTTAATTCATATTCGTATACTGGCTTGATATTTGAGTACTTTTAATACCTCCGGATGAATTGTTAGACATAAAAGTGAAGATATTTAAGTTTAGAATTGAAAAATTTTTTGTCGCATCAAACAAAGTGTCAATATTGTAACTTTAAATTTGTAAAAATATTATGTTACGGCATTTAAATTCTGTTCTTTTGGTACATTATGAGGGACATTTTTACATAAATTGAGAATTCTTTAAGTCTACGGTTTATTATATGTATAACGATAAAAATAAAAATTGCCAACATTTCTTTTTATAAAATTAAAGCTTGTGCCATTGTCCTGTCGGGATGAATTTTTATACCTTAGGATGGATTATTTGAACAGTCCTTTCATGTTCCTGTTTAAGTGATCAGTGGTTATTATTCCGTCACCGATTATTCATCAATAAATGTAGCTTTCGTCATCAATTCGACAAGATTGCAAGAATATTTGACTGAACATACGAATTAAACATCTGTCGTGACGAGTTGAATTCTATTACTTTACATATTGACATTTTGATTATTATGGAGTATTAGTTTCGATTAATTCATTTAAGATGGCTAACCGAATAAATTATCAAGCCAAATGTCAGAAATATTTTCGTGAATAGTGCGAATATTAGCAAATAATAATCTTTTCTGGGTTCAATAAAAACGGCAATTCTTTTTTGATAATATGTGTATGTATGTAAAAACAACCAAAACGGTATTTCAATTGTTAAATTTCCTTTAAAACTTTTCTAGGTGTGTATCCAAGTGCAAGAAAAAGAAAAACAATCAATAAAAAAACAACGATGAATTAAATGAATGTAGTTTTAAGTTTATTATTTGTCTACGAAATGTACTTCGAAAAATCCAGAATGGAAGATATATGTACGTTTTTCCAAATCAAAGCGAATCCTCGATTCCCCCAAAAACCTCCACGGAAAACCCATCAGAGGTTAATTGATAGGGAAACGTACAAAATGTCACAGAACATAAAAGAACTGATAGGACATAAAGGTCAAAGAACATAAAAGAACTGATAGGACATAAAGGTCACAATTAGTTAGCTTACAATCATTTTATCATTCCGGACGTAAATTATGTAAGCAGATACATTCATTTTACAATGAAGGTCATTTCTCATAGTCATAGTTAGAGCAGATTTATCAAATTTAGTATACAACTTTTTTATGGAACCATGATATTTTCCAGCTTGTTATCCTTACTTTGACCGGTATTAAACTTTTGAGAAAACATTTTTTAATCAAGCTATTGTATTTTCAAAATTCAAGAAAAATGCAAAGACAATAAGTCGTTTGTAAATCAATGGAGACATTTGTTTTAAAAACTAAATTATTTATTTTTGACTATTAGCTCTGTGACTTTCTGTTCCACACTGTATTATATATTTTAATCCAAAATCCAAATTAAAGAAAAAAGAAAGAAAAGTACTTTCAATATCCACCGACTCTTTTACATGTATTGTTATGTAATTTGGTGAATAGTTATATTCAATTTATTTATCAAAAGTGTACAAACTTTCAGAATGTATAGCTTTCGAGAGAGGTCACATATTAGTGTCCCCTCCCATGTTAATTATGAGTCAATTGGGGGTTATTGTGACAAATGTGTTTTGAAGAGATAAGGCATCGTTACAGTGTAATGTTTGGGATTAATCGCGAGCATCTACAACTTGAAATTTGATTGTTATGACTGGGGCGCCCCTGATTAGTCTTATGTAGTATAAACACTGTTCTGGCGTACAAATTTATAATCCTGATATCGTTTTTAAAGAGATAATGACTTCGTAGTTCGGAACTTGATGAAACTTAATCGAATAATACAATTTGTCCATAAAACAATCATATGTTTTATTGGAATGGCCGCCACCGTGGTGTTTATGCTTATTTACAATACCCAAAGAAAATGCAACATGTTGTAAATATTTTCTATTGTAACTAGTGTTTTAATCATGGTTTACATTGTAAAAATGAATTCTAGTGTGTGTTTTTTTACAATTATGTCGTAGTTTCTAGCCGTATTACAAGCATGTCAGACGTTATTCTGAATAAGAAACAAGGGGTAACATGAATAAGCATGTGAGTTTTCCTAACGAATGGTTGTTGTTCTCTCCGGGCAATCCGGCTTCCTCCACCAATAAAAAACTGACCGCCACGAAATAGCACAATAGTGATGAAAGTGGCGTTAGTCACTAATCAATCAATAAGTTCAATGGATGTCAAACAGCAGCCAAGTCTTCATCATTCAAATTTGCCTTGTAGAAAGCTCATTTTGCTTTGATGATAATGCCAGTCTGGAAAAGTATGAGGTCACCTGTAATATAAGAAGGTATTCGTCAGGCCTTAACATTTTTCTTCCGTCCTCATCCCAACTTTATATGAATAACAAAGCTGCCTCAGATGGAGTGATTTTTTTCCTGTTGATTTGTCAAATGGTGGAAAGCTAAATAAGATAATCTTTCACAGCTTTTGAGTGCCTAACATTTTTATTCATTTTAAAAGTGCCCATCCACAATTTACTTGGTGCTCATTTATCTCATTTGTTGATTTTTTGACGTTTTTGTTTTCAGTCTAATATAAACATCTGTACAAACTTCTGCCCATTTTAATTTTATTTCATCATATGTTGATTTTCTTTCCAATTTACGCACATGACGATCAAACTCTATATGGTTTTTCAGTTAAGGGAAAGTTTGGTATTGTTTAGTTCAGCCAATTTCAGGACCGTTTAAAAAATGTAAAAGTTGAGTAATCTGAATCCTCAGTACTTGTGACTTCCTGTTCATATTCTACATTCTACATCAGTTTCTGATTCAATTGGATCGGATCTTTTTCTTGGTAAATTAACACTATAAATAGAGGGAGATGTAGTATGACTGAGAATGACACAATTGTCAACCAAAGATCAAATGAAGTGGATGTGTACTTTTTTTTAAATTCATGTGTGATTATCAAATCTGTTAGTTCTTGATCACAAGGAAGCTATTAAACCAAGAGTTCCAAGTGGTTAAGTTGAAATCATCCCTTCGTAAATTTTACGGACGCCATCACGAGTTGGTTGACCGTTACAGAATATCTGTTTCACAGATGATAGAAGATATGTTCCTACAATTCCGTCCCCTTTTCCCGAATGTGATCTTCAGAATTAGTCTTATTACCGGATTTGTACTAACATGAACAACACGAAGAATGCCACATGTAGAGCAGGATCTGCTTACTCTACCGGAGCACCTGAGATCACCCCCAGCTTGTGGTTGGGTTCGTGTTACTCAGTCTTTAGTTTCCTATGTTGTGTTTTGTGTACTATTGTTTGTCTGTTGGTATTTTTCTTTTTTTAGCCATGACGTAGTCAGTTTATTTTCAAATTATGAGTTTGAATGTCCCTCTGGTATCATTCGCCTATCTTTTACGAAAGTTATGCTCTTGAAATCAAATTTTGGACAGAAAGAGGGAATGACGATAGGACAGACGGAATGCCGAATTCTATAGTCCAATGCTTTTGCAAAAGGCAAGGGATAATAAACATTTGCAGTTTTGAAGGTCAACTAAAAATTATCTCAAGTATCTGACAGGAAAAAGGTGAGATACATATAGAATAATGCCGTTTTCAGTTTTGATACTGACTTTATCAGCAAGAATATCAAGCGAGCTCGCTAGAGCAAGCTGGTATTCGAGCTGATAAAGTCGGTATCAAAAAATAAAATGCCATTATTATTTTTATCGGTAATTAGTCTTAACTACATGTATTTTTTTTTGGTTAAGAATATGATATCAAATGATATTTAAGAAAACTATTTTTACGGGTATGAAACTTTGTGATAGTTGTTCGGTTGTATGAATGAAGTCGCATGCATTTCATTGAAAAATTGATGTGAATGGACATGAACATGCACAGATACATGACGTCATTGCCTAATATCTTCAAGTATCAATTCCGGTCTTTGAACATGAACATATTATGCAGTAGGATCAAAGGAAAAATGTGCAAAATACCGATAAATCAGGGGATTTCTGTCATGACCTTCAAAACTGCAGTTCTATATCTTTGTCAGTGACATTATAATGAAGCTGATGCATATAATGTTTTGCTTGATATTTTAGACATATTTTCTTAGAAAGATTAATAAAATGCTCTGTGGAGCACAGTTGGATACAATGTCTAAAATTATAGGCTAATTCTATGTTATTGTTGGGAGTTTTATTTTTACATCCTCATTTTTCGTCGCATGTGGGCAATTTTACTGTCACAATAACATTTCCCTGACTGAGCCTCGCTGTAATTATATCTTCTGATAAAAATATCTGAAAATATTCACAAGATCGAATATAATCAAAAATAAATTTAATTTCAGATGAGTGAGGTGCTGGAATTTGCTTGAGCTTATAATTTTGTATATCAAAAATAACGAAATTGTGGTCATCATGATTGTCTTTAACGAAGTATGATCAACACAAGACTACATAAAGAAATGGAGCAGTTGTATACGACAGTAATCCATTGGCCCATTATGGACCTTAACTGAAAACTTAAACCAAAGTGATTTATTTCATGTAGAAAAAAAGGTCATGTTCAAAGTGACATATTTCTGGTACAGATGTTGGTAACTACCAACTATCATCAATAAGGCTCAATGACTTGTAGTTGCTGAGATATGGACCTTAACTGAAACCATTATTTATATTCGCAAACCGTTAAATGAAAAACAGAGCATAAAATGTTGGTCAGAGTGACCTTCTTCAAGATCTGGTATAATTGCCTTTGAGACAACTTTCCACCAGAAACCAAATGACATGAAGATTAACAACTATATATATCACTGTACGGAATTCAACAATGAGCAAAACCCATACCACATAGTTAGCTATAAAACTCCCAAAAATGAAATATGTAAATAAAGGTTTAAAGCAGTCAAGGAATTCTTATAAAAACTGTAATGAACAGCCTGACAGAATGACGTTAGTAAAACAAAGCAGGCACGGGTTTTCGTTGTTTATTTCTTTACACAAAATAATTGCACCTGCTCTATTCAAAAAAAGATTTTACAGGGTAGGGTACCTTTAAAGGGAAAAGTTATGGGCGAGGGATAAGCTGTCGTATACAAATGAGAGGGTTAACTAGCTATAAAATAGGTTTTTCTGGATAAGGAAATGATGCTTTGAATTTTCCTTGGAGATCGGTGTTTTTGTTATTTTACTTTTTATATCAACATTATAGAAAAGTATATCGGTTGTAACTCAAAATATGGATAATTTGATGTAAAGCGTGTCTAAACGCTATTCAGATTGGGTTCGAATAAGACTAAATACGAATATCTTTTGTTGAAATCATCCCTTAAAACCTATGTCAGGCTATTCCTGGTTTGTGATAAATATTCATTGAAAAGGTCAAACAATAGTATGTCTGGAGCTGTCAAACAGAATTGTTTGTCTGTTGTAGCATTTTGTTTTCCACTATGATGTCTTGACGTCAAAATAAACATTTGAAGCAAATTTTAAGAATTTACAGAGTTTACTGTTTAGTCTTTTCAACATAAACTCAATGTATGTGGTGTACACTTTTAAATAACCAGTTACCTGGATCATTAAGTGTTACTGTGTGATCGATGTAATAAAAAAAAATTAGAGTAAATCCTTTAAGGATTTTTTTTTAATATTTTTTCATACCGTTTGTGTTAGAAATTTTCTGCTTCAGAGAGTTTAAAACATCAGGAAACAGTTGATATCTGTCACATTCTATATTGTGTGCATGTTGGCATGGATTTTGAAAAACACCATCACTAGGGTCACTAAGTTCCAGGTTAAAACAGTGGTCTGCACATTCGTCATTTTGTTTTATATGCAATTTATAATCCATTTTCATGTTAAGTTTAAAAGATTTGATTCGCAGAAACACTTCATCAGTTTCATCTCTAGCCAACACAGATTTAATTGCAATATTATTTACTAGCACTGTAAGATCGTCATAAGCTGAAGAGCCATCTGCAGCAGTATTATCTAAACCACGAAGGTTTATTTTGTGGCTGCTGAACATGAAGCAAGGATTTTGTAGAGTGTAGAAGAACTCACTGATATAAATTCATTCTCTTTACACTAAGAAATTTAATGTACATTTTTACTTAATTTGAGCTGGATGTTAATCGTACTAATTCTTGAATCATTATCTTGTCACCATTTTCTAATTTCTAGCTCGCGGGTTCCAACTGACGACAGTTGAATGAATTGTGGATCAAACAATAAACTTAAAGCATGTTCAAGTTTTTCTGGTTCAATTCTTGAGCGGTGGAATTTTTCTGTTTTTTTTTTATTTATGGTTCTACTTAGTCCATGTAAAGCTAAATATTGCATAGCCTGGTCAATCTTATACACTGTTAATCTATGTATCATATTTTGAAGTTCTATTTTGGTATTTTTAGCTCACCTGGCCTGAAAGGCCAAGTGAACCTTCTCATCACTTGGCGTCCGTCGTCCGTCATCGTCGTCCGTCAATTTTTAACAATTTTTCGTAAATTTTTGTAATCTTTTATCAAAATTTTCACCTCTGAAACTACTGGGCAAAATTTAACCTTACTTGGCCACAATCATTATTGGGGTATCTAGTTTAAAAATGTATCCGACGACCCCGCCTGCCAACCAACATGGCCGCCATGGCTAAAAATAGAACAGAGGGGGTAATGCAGTTTTTGGCTTATATCTCTGAAACTAAAGCATATAGAGTAAATCTGATAAAATGTTCATCAGGTTAAAATCTATCTGCCCTAGAATTTTCAGACGAATCAGACAACTCGTTGTTGGGTTGCTGCCCCGAATTAGTAATTTTAATGAAATTTTGCAGTTTTTGGTTATTATCCTGAATATCATTATAGATAGAGATAAACTGTAAGCAGCAATAATGTTCAGCATAGAAAGATCTACAAATAAGGCCAACATGACCAAAATTGTCAATTGACCTCTTAAGGAGTTATTGCCCTTTTTAGTCATTTTTTAACAATTTTTCGTAAATTTTTGTAATCTTTTACAAAAATCTTCTCTGAAACTACATAGACAAATTCCAACAAACTTAGCCACGATCATCATTAGGATATCTAGTTAAAAAATGTGTCCGACGACCCCGCCTGCCAACCAACATGACCGACATGGCTATAAATAGAACATAGGGGTAAAATGCCGTTTTTGGCTGATATCTCTAAATATAAAGCATTTAGGGCAAATACGACATGGAGGTAAGAGTGTTCATCAGGTTAAGATCTATCTGCCCTGAAATTTTCAGACCAATCAGACAACCCGTTGTTGGGGTGCTGCCACTGAATTAGTAATTTTAAGGAAATTTTGCAGTTTTTGGTTATTATCTTGAATATTATTATAGATAGAGATAAACTGTAAACAACAATAATGTTCAATAAAGTAAGATCTACAAATAAGTTAACATGACCAAAATGGTCAATTTACCCCTTAAGGAGTTATTGTCCAATTTTTTGTTTGTAATTTTTTGTAATCGTTTACAAAAATCTTTTCCTCTGAAACTACTGAGACAAATTTAACCAAACTTGGCCACAATCATCATTAGGGTATCTAGTTTAAAAAATGTGTCCGATGACCCCGCCTACTAACCAACATGGCCGACATGGCTACAAATAGAACATAGGGGTAAAATGCAAGTTTTGTCTGTTATTTTTTTAACCGTTATAAATAGAGAAAATCTGAAAGGAGCACAAATGTTCAGAATAATGACCTCTACCAATTGTCCATATACGTCAAAACTGTTTCTTATAGAAGTTATTGCCCATAAATGACAAATTTTACCATTTTTTTTTCATTTTTGCCTACATGTATTATCATAAAAACTATGATATTTAGAGAGAAACATATTTTTTTTCCGTTGTGCCTAATATGATTTAATTTATAATAGATACATAGACACTTTAAATCACAAAAATGATCAGCAAGGCAAAATCTATTAAAAAGTCAAATTTTGCATATATAGTTAGTAGACTGTAACTCTTCATAGGTGTGATTGCCCGTAAATGAAGATTTTGTTTTACCCTCTTTTGTGTTTTGAGCAAAAACTATAGAAGACAGAGCGAACATTAATAGACTAAAAGATCAGTTATACAAGATCAACAAAATAGAGATTTTTGTCATGAAGTCTATTCTCGTCTACAATGTTGGAGAGTGTCCTTTGTTTGATATGCACATAGACCAAGGTAAACGACACAGGCTCTTTAGAGCCTCAAGTTTACAGCAAGCATCGATAAATGCTGATACTTAACTGTATTATTATTTGTATCATTGAGCAAAATAACAATGAGGGTTGTTAGTACTTTGTCTTTCTCTGGTTCTTTCAAATTGTTGATATCCTCTGAGAAAATAAACTTATTCAGATCTAAAGATTGACCTGATGCTATTGAATCTAACAAAAAATCAATTGTTTCTGTTGCCCTCCTCTTAATATAACGGAGTGTTCTTTCTTGTACATCATTTAAAGGCTTTGACAGATGAAATTTTGGTGTTCTCGTAGATCCTCCTATAATGGTACTAAGAGATAAATTAATTTCGCGTGATGTCTGGATATTTTAATTCCAGTTGGAAGTCTGTGAGTTAGTTGCTGTGGTACACTTTGAGGTACTTTCAGGAATGTCCTTAAGTATCAGTTTATTTTATAGTATTTTCGTAAGACATAAAACATGGAGCAATTGTACATACATATGATATTCAAAAGTTTTCACACACTATAATGCCTCCAGGCAGTGAACTCCAGGCCTAGCCATAACTTGTTCTGGAACAAACTCATATCTTTTTTTGTTTTTGTTTTGCAGTTTTTAATGAAGTTGCCTTAAAGGAAATAAAATTAAAGTTGTACTTTTTTTAAATCAGAGAAATCACAATGATGGCAGTTATTCATACTCTCAGTATGGTCGAAGGACACAGTTATCGTCCTTAGGTTTTCATGGTCTACGAATATAGTCCCTAGTGTGAACAGTGTATAACTTGCATTTTTTTTATACACTTTTCCAATTTAATTCTTGATATTTTATGCATGAAATATTAAGTAAGGGGATGAAATTACATGTTAAAAAAATTTGGGTACTGAATCTTTATGTTAAGTGGTGATTTGGTCCAGTTAAAAAAGGTCTAAAATTAGAATGTCTGAAGCTGTCAAACTGAATTTTAGCCCCCCTTAACACAAAATTGTCAATATTTTGAGTTAGAGCTGGTAGACGTTTCTATGATTTTGATATTATTTGTATCAATAGTAGTACACTACACTGTAAAAATCTTTTTGAGATAGAGCAGGTGCGATTTTTTTAATTTGAATTTATTGTCTTAAAGTAATGCACTACGAAATAACTGTGTTCTCGGGCCAGTATGTCAGAGTGATCTACATGTCTATACATGTATGCTTACTATATGAATAAAGAAATGGAGCATTCATTAACAACAACCAATCCTCTTGCCTGAAACTGTCCTTCACCAAAAACATAGTCAAAATTATTCATGCAGTAAATATAGGTCAATGTGACCTATTTCAGATAGATATGTTGATATTTACCGACGATGTATCCACAGACCAAATTGTATTGCTCTAGGACTTGTTTTTGCTGAGGTATTGACCTTAACCAAAGTAATTTATTCGTAAAATATAGGTCAAGCTGAACTTTTCTGGTACAGATCGTGGGAACTACCTCAGATGTATACACAGACCAAATATAGCCCCTCTTTGACTTGTTGTAAGTTTAGTCCAGCTTATTCGTGCATATTTTTAGAAGAATTGTGGGTTTGATGATAAAAGCATGAAAATTTGCACAATTGTAGATCTATGTATGGTAGTCAATATAAGCTATGGATCTACTCTGAAAAATCCAATATGGCGGCCATTTTCAAGATGGCTGTCAATCAGTCACAATTTTACCACCATGTATAATTTAAAGCAATTAATATTCAATTCAAATCTTTTAAGATCATATAAAATGTAAATTTACGTTTCTAGTAAGTCATGGCGGTATATTAGACCATCTGAGTCACAAATAAAAAAGATAATTTATTTGTCCCACTTCTCCTTGCCACCCTCCTTTCTTTTTCCTCGACTGTAGATCAAGATGATCAATAAATACGACTCATTACCGATTTTCTACTTGCAATGAGTAGCATCACTCGTGCTAACAGTTGGCAATAAACTACACACCCTTGTAGAATACCTGCGTTGACCCTAGTTTTGACGAAAAAGGACTCGTGTTGTTTATACTGTCAATTTTGTGTTATTCGTTATTCATTTTTCAATGTCTGTGTTGTCCACCAGTGAAAGTCGTGTTTATCCATCTTACAGACATGGAAAACCTTATTTCATTTCAAACATTCATATTTGGTTAAATTTTAGATACTTTACATATACCAACATGTTTTGAATTTGGTGATACTGGATATAACTCAACAAGCTATTTAAACAAAAGCACATAGGTAGCTTGCCTTTCTCAAGCACTTGAGATCTTCTCCTATTTTATAAGGGGTTGGTGTTGCTCAATTTTTTAATTTTTGTGAAGAGATGTCTTGACTGATGTTAATCTTTTGCGGTTTTTTTTATCCATCCTATTGTCTGGCTTTGTTTTTCTAATGTTTTTTGAGTGCCTAAATGTCTTGTTCATCTTTTTTATCATCTTAACAACAAAATATTTTCACAGCAGTTTTCATAAAAATAAAATGTTTTATTAAGAATAGCCCATGTAGTCTTTGCACAACTCCTCACCACATTCTAAACAGCACTGTGCATAACATCATTGTCCTCGCATTTGTATCAACCGTTTTAATATCTTTCAACCACATTTTCTTAGCTCATTCCACAATGCTGGTACCTTTGTGATAAATGTACAGTATGGTTTATGCCATCCGTATTCACTCGAAGTAGCACTCCGGATAGAAGGCCGAAACATTCCCAAACCTAAAGCTTTCATATGGTTAAAAGGTTGATTGAAACTTGTTAATTACTATAGCCATTTCTGGACAAGAATCCATATTTATGTGCTATATTTGTGCCATATTTACGGTCAATCCGATTGGCAAACCTTTTCTTTTTACAATGTGCAATTCTACTCATGGTTTGATCTACATTTATCATTTTCAAATTAAGTTTGCAACACGTGAACTGACTGTATAGTTTAATCGCATAATATCGCACACGGGTACTAGGAGGCAACGTTAGGATGGAAAAATGCTAACAACCACTGAATAAGCAGTATAATGACACCTATATACACCCAGAATGAACATTCTCTTAATGATCTCACACCAAAATGTTCAGTTCAATCTTTAATGTTAATGATAGATGTTGATTTTGATATTTTATGGCGGCCATCTTTGAAAAAGCCGCCTAATTGAAATTTCAAGGTGGGTCCATAGTTTATATTTTTTGAAACACCCCGTCCTACTATCATACCAAATTTGGCAGTGATTTTGACCTTATACAGGTGATAAATGTTGATTTTGATATTTTATGGCGGCCATCTTGAAAAAAGCCGCCATATTTAATTTTCAAGGTGGGTCCATAGCAAATATTGTTTGAAACACCTAGAACTACTACCATGCCAAATTTGGTGCTTTTATCATCAAACCCACAATTTTTTCACCGATCTGCCGGACTAGTTGTTGAGATATGAATCTTAACCATTATGTACGTAAATACAAATGTAGGAACGAAACAAACACTATGGCTTGTGGCCTCCAGGATAACCGAGAAAACATGTAACTGTTTGTTTGACAATTTGTTGAGATCATTTGATGTTCACATTAACTTTTAACCCACTCACATCAAACTCGTTGTGGTGTGATACATTTATTATTTCTCTCAAATGGTAAAAAATGTCGGAACTGTCAATGGTAAGATTAAAACTATGTTTTTCAGCTGCCTCTTTTGTCTGTGAATATATAAAACATATTATCATTATAATAAGATCCAGATCACAAGCCTCCACAACAGCACCACCTCCTTCGAATTCTTTTAAATGTAAATTGAACAGAAATCACATTTTTTGTACTCAGGGCAAATATTAAAGGAAACGTTGATTTTTATTTCATAAGTTTTTTTCTGAATATGGTATTAATTCATATTCCGGATTTTATAAAACTGAAACAGTCAGTGAAATTAATTAATCTACTGTTCTATAATTAATAATTTGTGTTTACCGAAATATGACCATGAGAAATTGTCGAAAAAAAATTCACGAAAATATTTCAAACAAGTTCTTTTAGTGTCTAATGACCACCCAAAACAAGTTATTAAGAAGATGGAAGTCATCTCTGTGGGCCCTGCTGAAAATAACGGACACGATCTTTACCATAGGACATGGGGTTCTCAATTGTCGCCTAAATGTTTACTTTGACCTTTGACCTACAAAGTTGTACATTATGACACACCATCTCGTATTGGTTAAAGTATATATCAAGTATAAACTTTGAAATCATAACGGTTCTCAAGATATGGAGCGGACACGATTTATTAAGGACAGACATCCTTATAACTATAGGATCACCCGCCATAATCGGCGGGGCCTTAATTACGAAAAACAGTAGCTACATGTTCTCTACAAGACTATATTTCGGTTATCAAGCATTCAGCAGTAAATATTTCAATAATTGACATATTTCTGACTATTGGTATTTTGTTTACCTCACTATCATGACTATCTGTGGTACTGTCTAACATGTCTAAACTGGTCTGATATACAGTTATTTCTGGTACAACCTCCTTAAAAAGGTCAATACATTTTCTGCATATCCCAGCAAAACAAACTGTAATTATATAATAGTTATTTCATAAATTCAAATTGTTCAAAGCAAACTCGAGTTATTGTACGATTTCTATAGGAAAGAGTATAGACCAGTCATAGTGATAACTATAAGTCACTGCCATTCATTTAAGTGTTATTTTTCAGTATATAAATACAAAATAATGTTTTCTGTAATTTTATAATTCTTGTGGCTGAGTAGTTTGTCTCTATCAGAATCGGAAATTACGACAAAACGATCATTTGAGTTGTCTGTAGCAGAAGTGCCTTCCAGTTCAGCCATGTTCCACATTGTTCCAAACGTCTGAATCGCGATTGCGTTTTATTAAAGGGACATCACCCTAAACAGATAAACCACGACCCACTGGTCATTAACATGTAAAAGTCCGTTTACGACCGGTTTTCTGGTCCGTTTTTTTTCTGTTGAAGACCGATGGAATTCTTTACTAAAGAATAAAGAATGTCATGTGGCCCCCTATATCCAATAAGAGAAGCTTATTCTTAACCGATATGAAATAATTGTGAATAAAATATATATGTAAATCAAGAAGCAATAATAAGGTCGTATGTAAAGTTCACTCAAAAAATTAAATGGAGAATATGTCCATGCGATACAGATGATGCCCCCGCCTGCAAATAACCTTATAACGGGACAAAGGTCAAAAACGGTAAAAGTGACGCTACCCAAATTCGAACTTAACCTACGTTCTGTAGTAATAAGTATTGTGTATAAGTTTCATAACATTTGGTTGAGGCAACCTTAAATTAGATTACGGAAACGAAAAATTCTACAAATTTTCCATTTGTAATGGGTCATTATTCTAAAACGGTAAATTGACGCCACCTAAATTCGAACTGTATCTGAGTGTTGTGATAACAAGCTTTGTGTTTACGTTTCATAATATTTGGTTAAAGCCAGTTAAAGTTAGAGCACAGAAACTAATTGTTGTTAACTTCTATGTCATTTGGTCTCTGGTGGAAAGTTGTCCCATTAGAGAAAAATGGCATAAAACAATAAAGAAATGAAGGATCCCTATCAAAACCCTTATAAGTCTGAAAACTTTGCCGAAGTTTGTTTAATCATAATTTAACGGAATATACTATAATGTTTTAATCAGTGAATGATTTTGAATATTGGTGGTTTTAATGGATTTTATTTTATATGCACACTGTAGATACATTGGAAGTTGCTAGGAACAAACAAACCAAGCAGTCAAGTAATTCGGACCCATTTTACAGACTTTCTAAAAAAGTGGTGGATGGAGATTACACACAGTGGATGACATTGTCAGTAGAATTTTGCTCAGAAACAAATGTTGGGAATGAACCTTCGTGGTGGGCAGTAGATCTTGGTGCAATTTATGAAATCAGCAACGTAGTTATCTTTGGCAGAAGTGACTGTTGTGGTATGTTTTACATATCTACGGATGCAGTTAGACAAACCTGCCGTTACATACAGAATAAGTAGGATTTCGCAAACAAATTAAAATTTGGATATAGAGATTCGAAAAAAAATATCGCAATTATAGTTGATTGATATATTGAATGATTGATTGTTAAAAGATCAATCATGGTCTCCAATCTTGACAAAATGATCACCTCTTCAAGTCTATAACCGTTAAAGCATCGAAAATATGTATAACTAGAGAGAAAAGAACTAATGGACATTGACAATTCATCTCTTTCTGCATAGTTTATATAGACTTTTTTATAAACTTAATATTATCATATATATTAAACAGACTGAATCAGTTTAAATTAAAAGTGAGCACAAAACGTAAGCAGGGTTTTGTATTTTGTTGACTGTATTATGCTTATCTGTAAGAATTGTTACAATTTCCTTTTTTTTTCTCCATTTTTTCTCGTCTTCACTTCAAATTCAATTTTAATTTAATTCAGATGAGCGACTTTCGAATTTTAGCATTGAGGTAATAAGGCCATGCAGCAGAAACAACAGCGATTGGTTTGAGGACAGTGTAATCGAAGTCTGTTATTTTCAGGAAGCACCAACTACAATTCTAAATGCTTCGTGCCGTAAAAGGATATTTGGACAGTATGTTCGCATACGACTTAGTAATCCAAATTATTTAGCACTGTGTGAAGTTGAAGTACATGGAACATTCATTGGTTTTCTACAGACAGGTTAGTCTTCATAAACATTATTCTTCATTCAGTCATTTTGAATAATGTTCCAATGCAATAGCTTATATTGTTTAAACAATTTTATTTTACATTGAATCTTTGCGAGTTTTGAGATCCATTCAGCTGCATCCTATTGATAGCTGTAATGAACATGTTTTATAACTTGTTGAAGGTTAACGATATGTAAATTGCCATGGTAGGGTTTGTGTGTAAATTTAAGTGATTGAACCCTCGACATTCGATAACTGCATATGATATATGATAAAAAAATGACATTTTTTGTAATATTTACTATAGTACAGACACCGAAAGTATGAAAAACTAAGATAAGCACTTCTATTACCTTGAATCATTCCCATCTTCACCCATACCCGATTTATTTTGATATTGTTATACGATAATCAGTAGGTAGTTATATAAAATTGAGAACGGAAATGGGAAAAATGGCAAAGAGACAGCAACCCGACAAAAGAGCAGATAACAGCCAAAGGCCACCAATGGGTCTTCAACGCAGTGAGAAAATCCCGCACCCGGAGGTTGGCCTCAGCTGGCCCCTAAATAAACATGTGTACTAGTTCAGTGAAAATGGACGTCATACTAAACTCCAAAACATATAAATGAACTAATATTAAAAAAACATACAAGACTAGGCCAGAGGCTCCTAGCTTGGTACAGGCGCAAAAATGCGGCGGGGTTAAACATGTTTTGTGAGATCTCAACCCTCCCCCTTTACCTCTAGCCAATGTAGAATAAAGAAACACACAGCAATACGCACAGTAAAACTCAGTTTAATAAAAGTCCGAGTCCGATGTTAGAATAGGTAACAAAAGAAACTAAGCAAAATGACAATGATACATAATTAAACAAATGACTACTCTAAGTTACTGACATGCCATATTATATTGAATGTTTGCAATATTTAAAGCTTCCATTTTTGAATTAAGTGTTACAGAAAATAAGGTTTGACCTACTTCACTAGTCACATTCAAGCTTTAATCAATCTGATAGACAAGACAGGACATCGAAAAATTATAACGGAAGCAGGATGAATATATAGAAAAAAGTATTAACAAATATACTGCACTCCAAGGTAAATTAAAAAAGGAGGAAGTTCATAAAACCTGAAAAAATAAAACGTTAAGAGTTTATCAAACAACACATCTGTCTTATTCCTGACTTGGTATAGGTACTAGTATTTCCCCGATGAACATAGTGAGAAAAACCTGGTTGCATAGCTATCTATAGCTCCCACTTGTATGACAGTTGTTAATAGTTCAGTCATATCAACAAAATTGGCTGAGCAACCCAAACAAATATAATTTGTTACTGCTACAGAAATTGTGATTCTGCAGCCAAAACTTTACAGACATACAAAACAACTATAGATAATTTTAAAATCTATTGGATTCAAATATGTGTTGCTTGGGAAGTGGGAAAGTTTTCCCGTTACGATAACATAGCAGTTTATAATAGGTGTATCGCCATATTCATTTATTTCAATTTGTCTTTCGTTTAACGATTCCTTAGAAATAAAAAAAAATGAAAAATCAAACAAAACAATGGTTATTTTTGAAATCGCAAATCCAGTTTTCGGGCCCTTTATAGCTTACTGTTCGGTGTGAGCAAAGGCTCCGTGTTGAAGACCGTACTGTGACCTATTATGGTTTACTTTTATAAATTTTTACTTTGATGGAGAGTTGTCTCATTGGCACTCATACCACATCTTCTTATATCTATTGAAAGATACTTTTAGTGTAAAATTGGCCGAAAAGCAAATTTATTACTAGTTTTCTGTACTCCTTTTATAATTTAAACATTTAAGCGACGATTTTCTTTAAAGGATATATACTTACCCCTATCTTCAGTATGTCATGCAAGTGATGTTGTAAGCAGTTTGCTCATTTATAAAAGTAATGGATATCACCCTAATAGTCTTCATTTGAACTATTAAGGTATTGATGTACTATAAGAAAATCAGAAAATAATAAGGTTTTATACCGGGGAAATTTGTTGACATAATTCTGGACAGGAATTCGTTTTAAAGAATATACACAAAATCATCATTCAAAAAAACAATAAGCACAGGTTGGCAAATGTTTGAATCGACATAACCCATACCTTCTGGTAAAATAAGGAGATGTGATATGATTGCCAATGAGACATCTATCCGCCAAAGTTCAAATGAAGTAAATGTAAGAAACTATAGGTAACTGCTCGTCCTCCAACAATGAGCACAACCCGTACCAGGAATGTCCAAAGGTCAACAACCTGATAGCGGGATACATAAATACTGAGTCACGTCAAAAGTCATATGACAATAAAAACATAATAGCACGAATACAAATAAAGGGAAAACAGTAATAGCACGAAGATATAAAGAAGAGAGAACTACTGACCTTCGGCAAGACACTTGGAAATAATTGTCAAATAGGATTAGAATCGAAAACACCTCGTGGCGTACAAAGTTTGAACTCACAACCTCAGAGTGAACGGGATAGTTTAACTACTTAAACCACCGGTCACCGATGTCCCTTATAACACATGTAACATTCATAAATTAATAGGGAATATATTGTTATAATGGTACGACAATTACACATTGAAATAGTGAGTATGTACTATCGTCCATTTATAAATTTTGAAATTATATAGAAACTAAGGTTTCAACTCCCTGATGCAAAGTTGACCTTAAATGGATTTGACTATTCATTACAGGTCGTTTTTGGTTATATAGCTTTTTAACTGTTACGGTTCTTATACATCCATGGCTTTCAAATATTTAGATTTGAGAGTTTCTGATAAAGGGTAAATCTAGAAAAGCGCTTCAGACACATGAAGTTTATTACGAGTTTTTTTCATTTTCTTTTAAAAACAATATGTCATAAATGTTTAGCATAAGTAATTAATGTACATGTATTGTTACCCAATAGTTACCTTTCCTTATGCCTGTGGATTTCAAGGTCACAGTTATGATGGACATAATAAGACCCTTGGTAGTGCCATTGTCTACAGCGACATTCATTGTACCTACATATGTTCTTACACGAAAGAATGTCATGTTGCAGACTTCAACAAGAAGACCTCGTGTTGTACCTTGATGAAAGAGAAAACTGGATCCAATGTTGTGGCTAAATCTGACCACAACGTTTTTCTAGTCCATTAAACATTTGTCTTTGACGAAGTTGATATTAGTACTGTTTTTTTGCAATTCTGAAAACCCAAAATTTCAAAACAATAAGTAGACCTAAAACTGTAAATGCAAGAAGTTTAAAACCCTACTGCAAATATATCATACAGAGTACAAATAAATACTGATATTTAACAAATTAACGTCTAATTAAATCAACTGGACGTTATTTAGTTTTTTAAAACTTTTTGATTGAATTAAAGACTTGAAAAAATGTCCATGTTTACAGTTTTAAACTACTGATAGTTAGATTTTGAAATGTTAGTTGTAGATTTTATTAAGTTAAATTAATTAACGCTTATAAAGCCAGCTCTTTGTTGCTTATTATTTATTGGTATTTAATCAATTGTATTTTACGATTCTTTGCGATGACAAAATAAATACAAATTAACCTAAAAGCTTTTCGTTATTTATTGTTGCAATATACCTTGAACTAGCCACGTATTTCTTCTTATCAAATACGGTTTTATTATTTATTATAGAATTAGGATGATGTTATGTAATATGAAAAATAGATGTGATAAAATGTAGTTTTACAAATCGAAAATCGTAATTTATTCGGTACTTCTTTACTGTTTAAGGAATTTACCCTGTAATTCAGTTTGATTCATTTAATAAAGAATTATTTGGTTGATAAGACACGGACATCAATATATTTAAGGTCTTTAATATACAGTGTTGTAATAATTGGAATAGGGTACAGTTCTGCACTTAATAAATGTATCAAATAATACCACTGTTTTGTCTTATCAAAAAGTTGTCAAATAAATTGAACTGTCTTATCATAAAAGTTGTCAAATAAATTAAACTAACATAATTCATCTTGGTTTGGCAGCAAGTTTGTATTGATATATATTTATGACAAAACAGTTAATGAGATGGAAAATACCAAGATCTTAGATTTTCCTATTCTTGAGTTTACTTTTATATAGATATACAAAAACGTAAACATCATTTCTACAGTATCAAGATATGGAGTGACAAACACCGGTTGATACGAAATTTCAAAACGTTTCCTCTCACGATGGTTTGCTCTTAAATTAAAATATCGAGGTTTCTATTTTTGTTCACCTTACGGAAAGTGGAATGTATAATTTTTTAAAATACGAAACTAACTGTTAACATAAAACAAATTAATTCTCGTATTTTTATTAATTTAATTGATTGACCATTTTCAGAACCTATCTTCTGACAAATAAAAATTATGGCAACAGTAGATTACAGATATAAAAAAATTGTCAATCAATAAAGAAGACAAAAATGAATGTCCTAAACAAAAAATGAGGAATCGCAAGGAGCGAGACCATGTGCGTCGACCAGGTAAGCGTCTTTTGCAATGCATGTATCATTATCCATGTCCCAATCGGGAATATGTCATAATTGATTAAATTAAAGATCCGACGAAGACGAATATTCTGGTATCTTAAGACTGTTAAAATATCTAAGACATGGCTCTAGTGGGTTGAGACTCCAACACTTATGAGATTTTTTCCGAGCGGTGTAAATTCATCATTATTTGCGATTGTATGATTTTGTGTGATGCTGATTTTATTGCAGTGTATATGATGTTTGCTCCTTCATTAACGTTTATCAATGAAAAAATATAGGCATATATGTCTATTTTTCAATGATATGTGATAATAGTAAGATGTCAATGACAAGTTCGAATTCGGGTTTGACGGCGGATATCTTTTTCAATGTCTTTCAATTAGATGGGTTCAGATTTTGACTTTAACAATTTAGATTATAATTCATTGTAAATACCTTTTTTCTTGACAGTTATAATCTTGTAACTAATTACATGTGTTTATAAGCATTGTGTTTATCAATAATAATTATACATACTAAATTAAATTCTTCATGGTAGACATTCATATAATTTGTTCCACTATTACTCTTAATCTCCAATTTATTTTAACTTTATTTAACTTTAGGTCGACGAAACGAAGATTATGTCCCGTTTCTTCTTGGTACTCTAAAATTTAATCTACATATTTATGTAGCAATTGCTTTCAAGTACTAAATACTAACATAAACATGATACAGTTCTTAAAAATAGAAAATGGTTTATCACCTTGTGGAAAGATTAATAACACTTTGTTCCCTGAAATTTTACCATATTCTTTGAAAATGTCTAAGCTTCGAAATGAGCCACCGTTTAAGATATGTACAGAGGAAGAGAAGAAAAGGCTACCATTGTCGCGTACCGGAAATTAATTGCAAATATTGACCAATAGAAGAAAATGGAATTTCGGTGTAAACTTTATTAAAACATTAGAACAAAATAAAAATTAATTCCATGTTATTACTACAATTTTTGGCCAACTATTGTACACAGAAAAATAACTGAATTGATAATAATCCATTATTTCCTAACATGTTGAACATGAGATGAAACTCATATTCGGACTAATACATCTTGAGTATAGTACTATTAGACGAGGATTTCGATAACATTTCACGCATCAGCGGCATTCGAATCATAACCGTTGAACAATCAAATCGATCACGATGATGAACAGCATTCAGAAAAGGATAATTCTGAAATGATCTGTCTCTTTTAACTTTTTTTTTGCAAACAAGCAAGTCATAAAATTAGTATTTGATATACGTAAATAAATAAAGGTAACAGTAGTATAATATATATAAATATGTATACGTGATCTAAGCTTTATTATTATTACACTTGCATGTATGAAGAACACGTCACAAACAGGGTTTCGTATGAAATAAAAATTAAAAAATAAAATCCGGGTTACAAACTAAAACTGAGGGAAACACATCAAGTATAAGAGGAGAAAAACGACACAACAGAAACACAACACTAAAATGCAACACATACAAAAACGAATTATAATATAACAATGGCCATTTTCCTGACTTGGTACAGGACATTTTAAGAAAATGGTGGGTTGAACCTGGTTTTGTGGCTAGCCAAACCACCCGCATTTATGGCAATGATAAATATAACATTAAAATGACAAGATTACATGACAGGACTACAATACAACATGTACAAATAAATGGGAGAAAACACAGGACAGAGACACACACAAACAATAGCTATCAAAAGGTACCAGGCTTATAATTTAATACGCCAGACGCGCGTTTCGTCTACATAAGACCCATCTGTGATGCTCAGATAAAAAAAGTTCGAAAGCCAAAACAAGTGCAAAGTTGAAGAGCATTGAGACCAAAAGTTCCAAAAAGTTGTGCCAAATACGGCTAAGTAATATGCCTGGGATAAGAAAATCCTTAGTATTTAGAATAATTCATACTCTTGCAAACAGTAAATTTATAAAAAATTACTATATAATAGATATACATGTTAACACCGAAGTGGTGACTAACTACAGAATAACAACGAATACGTAAAACAACCTAAATCTGCACATAAAAAAGGCACAGCCGAACAAGGTATTATATGTTAGCCGAAGAGATCGACGCACAATGTGACGTCACATATAAATTTCTATAAATTTCCAAAAAATAAGATAGAGTTCAAGATTAGGTTTGTTATACTGATATAACATGTTTTAATAACAATGAAAATTACAATACTTTTTAATATATCTGTGGTAATAATTAGATAATTAATTGTATTATCAAGCTATGTCGGTATTTCTTCTAAATCAAACTGTAAACCAAATACATTGATAAATTTAGTTGACCCAAACTAAAATCTTATAAATGAACTGGGTGATTTAATATCTATACCGTTACACACGAATAGAAGAGAAAAAAAAAATAAGATTTACAACTACAAACGATAAGACATTTGACAAATCCGATGAGAATAACAAATATAACATCAAAACTAAATACATGGATTTTGGATAGAAAAATACCGTGACACGTCTTATAGCAATGCGAATTCACACTCAGCAAAACAGTCACAATCGGGAATAAGTCACGTTCGGTACATAAAAGATCAGACGACGTAATGGCAAACCACAACCTAACACGTGGTAAAAATGTCCTTTTTTAGTTTGGACAAAAACACATCGTATGAATCAACCAATTCGCGATGGTGTCCATAAAATTTATGGAGTGTCATTTTTAATCTGTCCTCCTCATAACTTTGATGGAGCAGTTTCTGCGTTAGGAGCACACTCCTGTATATGAAGTCCGTATAGTGTGAACATGCACGAGCATAACGTATTAACTGAGATATGTAAACACCATACGAAGGGGCAGCGGGTATGTTACTGCTGAGAAATGGGAAATTGATAAAAAAATTTTATCATAGATTTTCGTGTGAGGTCGTCCATCTGTGTCAATATTGAGGAAAAGATCAAGGTATGAAACAGTTCTTCTAGTATCAGTAGTATCCTTAATTTCAAGTTCACTGGGATATATGAGATGTAAGTATTGGCTGAAATGTGGGTTATTCAATGATAGGACATCATCAATATATCTGAAAGTAAAATTAAAGAATTTCGCAAGGTGCTTTTCCTTTTTGTCTTTTAGAAGGTTCTGAATGAATTCTGCTGCTTACGAGTACAAAAACAAATCGGCCAGTAGGGGTGCACAATTAGTACCCATTGAAATACCGACTGTCTGTTGAAATATCAATCCTCCAAACTCAACAAATGTATTGTCGATCAAAAAGTCCAGCATTTTGATAATATCATCTTCAGTATATTTTCTGGTAAATTCAGTTTGGTTCTTCACAAAATATGAATTATTGTAACCCAAAACAAAAAATTTGTATCTACGATTCCCATTTTTATAGAAAAAGCTCTGTTTAATGAGATGGTGAAGTCGATCTTTCAACTGAGCATGAGGAATAGTAGTGTAAAGCGTAGAAAAATCAAAGTCTTTATGTTGCTGCAAAATTGCAAAGATTGTGATCGAAGATTAAGCAGTAGATCTTTCGAATTTTTGAGAATCCACATCTGGTTAAAACCACTGGTAGAATATATCTCATCACAATATTTTTGAAGCCCATCTTTAACTGTAGAAAGAATAGTAGTCAGTACTTTAGAAAGATGTTTAGTCGACCATTGTGATTACCCAGCTATGTATCGTTCTTTATATGGAGTTTTGTGAAGTTTTGGTATCCAGTATAATGACGGTAAATTTTCTTCGTTTTCTTTGATGTTAATACCAAAAGAAAGAAAGACAGATTTGTGATTTTGTAAAATTTCATCCTTGGTAAATGATGTTAAAGAATATGTAGGATTACCAGTTGTTCTATTTATTCCGAGCTCTGTTGTGAGACATTGCAAATAATGGTTTTTACATATGAAGACAATATTATTGGAGGCTTTATCTGCTGGAACAACGACATATTTGTCATGCAAAGAGGATAAAGCATCCACAACCTCCGGATTCTTAAAAGGGTTAGTACCTCTTGTGCTCATAGCACATCGTAGTTACTGAATGCACTTCTAAATGCATGATCGAATAGCTTTGATCCATTCAGACAAAGTGTCCAGTTCTAGTTCGTCTGGTTCGCGCGTTACCTATTTTCTTGCATAGTCCTCAACTGCATCCATCAGTAACCTGAAGTTCTTTTTCAAGTTGATGGGATGGGGAATTCTATATTTTGGTCCCTTGGCTAACAACTCTCTTAGTTGTTCATTCGTAACGATGCCAAGGTCGCCAGTAATAACATGACCAGCTGGACTATAATTGTATTGCGACGATGCACATGAGCAATCCGGAGGCTTGGATTTCACATCTTTAAGGTTAAAGGCCTCTAAACCCCTCTTGTGGTTGAAAATCTTGGATGCTATAGACTTGGTGTAAGTATAAGAAATAACAGGTTTAGCTTTATGTTTGAAGTAATCAGGTATAGTTTTTTGTACAGATTTCTGGTGGAAAATATTGCTAATATTTACAGCATCTAAACCTTTATTAGCGAATTTTACTTTAAAAAAATTACGTTTTTCCTCATTTTTGGATGTAGTCGATACGGCTTTGAATAGTCTATGGTTAGCAATGTCCATGATTCTTGCAACTAATCTATACAAAACAGAACGAGAATCAATGACGGAACTATTTTTGGCCTCTTGAAATAGTAAAAAAAGTTTTGACAATGGAATGGAGTATAATTTAGTTCTGATATGATGAATTTCTAAAGGTTTTTGAACAGACGTTAACAGACTATCAATTTTCACGGTGTGCATAGGAGGTGGTATATATTTTCTGTGACCATGACTTCTATTTCGTCGAGCAGAAGTATTAAATAATTGTAATGTATTGACAGAACTACACCTGGGACTAGACAAAATATCTATACCATCAATTTTGTCATTGCGTCCATAGGGAATGGCTGTTCCCAATTCTCTTATCCAAAAGTCTTCTCTTTGTAAACGATATGGTGTACTCAATATGAAGTCATTTGTTGAATGATATATTTTCTCTATAATCCGGACTTTCATTGAAACAATAGAATGGTCAGGCGGACTGAAATGTTTATAGAGAAATTTGTTGTTATTAGGATCATTTACATAAGACCGATGATCATTCATTCTAAAATTGAGTCTTTGTCGAGTTTTCCCGACGTAGATCAATCCACAAAGAGTACATTCAATACCGTACACAATATTGGAAGCAGTGCAATTCAAATCCTCATGACTGTGTGTATTGTAACTTTTGGTGGTCAAATTACTTTGAAAGTGGGTATCAGATATTAATATATCACAGGTTTTACAATTTTTACGGTTACATTTGGAAATAGAGCAATATTGGTGGTTGTCATTAAAATCTAAAATCTAAAATATCTGAAAGTTGAACAGTACAGGGCCGAATGTAAACAAACTTGTCTGCATTTTTAAAGTACAACGAGGAATCAGAAGACTGCACATGTGTCATTTTCATTACATGATTTAAGATGATCCTGGGGACATCTGATAAAATCGGTGTTGTTGTGTCCTTAACAACATCCGATTCACACCTTTTTATCCTGGGCGGCGTGTTATCCCTGATAATATTTTTTATTCTACTAGTTTTCATGCTGTTAGGCTACCGTACTGGTAGAATCCTCGGGGACAGATTGTCCACCAGCAGAGATTCCGGTCCGGTGGTGATAAATAAAGGCAACAGTAGTATACCGCTATTCGAAATACATAAATCGATTGAGAAAAAAACAAATCCGTGTTACAAACTAAAACTGAGGGAAACACACCAAATATAAGAGGAGAACAACGACACAACAGAAACACAACACTAAAATGCCACACACACAGAAACGAACTATAATATAAAACCGTATATTGAAAACTTTTATTCTTTGGACTGTGTGTACAGGGTTACAGGCTAATTTATGATTTTTTAAAACATTTTACACGTCGTCTTTCTTTATTTAATACGGAAGAAGGAAACATTGCCTAGTACACGAGTCATCAACTAAATAAAAGAGAAGAAAAGGAATTGTTTGAAATACAAGTGGTCAATATATGGATACTAATGGTAGGCATGCTTTACATATCCTTATAATATGACTACTTTAAAATTCATTGTGGCAACAGAAGCACTTTTAATGTGACACTTTCTATCGATAACTATTTCAAAGGAGTACATTTCACGGTAGCAGTAACAAATACATAAGTCGAAGAAAAATGAAAACTTCAATAGACTTTCCGGATTCCTAAGTAAAAAAAAGCGAAGAGTAGTTAACCAATGTTAAAATCTCGTCAATCAAGTGACACAAAAACTAGGGGAATCACATGTACTCTAACAAGCAAAACCAGGTGCGTTGACAGGTTAAGAAACAATATGGTGAAACGCAAGCCTTGAAATATCGTTTCACTTGGAATATATATACTATTCATAATTAAAACAACGTTGATATCAGAGTAGATAAATTAATCCAAAAACAAGTTACGGCAAGCTTAGAAGTGTTCAGTATAAGGTATACACATAGAATATTGGATATCAGTGCAAACAATGATTATGTTTTTTTTTATCTTAATCTCGTATCAAGCGCATTAATAATCAAAAGAGTCAAGAAAGTTAGCGAGCAATTCTACATCTTAGTTCCTTACATTAATACATTATTGCATAAGAAATTATTTTGACAGCTTTTTCACATGACAAAGTTATACAGTTGTCTCAAGTAATCTAAATTTGAAAAAGGTAATGTCAAATCAATATAATCTAGACAAAGAATCATAGCAATAATTCCAAAAAGGAGAATTTCAGTCATAGGACTCATGTTTTCATCTATCTATTATTAGTTTTCAAAATAATCGACAAAAATGACAAAAATAGTTAAATTTGACATTGATGGGCAATAACTTCTATAATAAGTCGTCTGACAGTTTTAGATAAACCAGCAGGTAAATCTCAACATGCTGAACATTTCCGCACATCAGATTTTCTCTAGTCATAGCGATTTTTCAAGATAATAAACAAAAACTTTCTTTTTACCCCTGTATTTTATTTTTAGCCATGTCGGCCATTTTAGTTGGCAGGCGGGGTCATCGGACACATTTTAAATTAATTTAACCTAGAATTTTGCACTAGGAATCCCATTTTCATACTACAATCAGACAATGTATTCGATTTTTCAATTGGGCATGGGAATAGTTGTGTTAAGTGTAGAAAAATCATCAGTATAGGTACTAAAATTGTAAAAATAGTGATTAGAGATTGATGAGTAGATAATTAGGTAAATCAGTCTTTAATGAGTGTTAATCTAATTTATTTGATTTATTCATAGGGTCTTTGCATCGGAAATAAACTTATTTATTCTAAAACCAGTTGTTGGCATGATACGGGTTATGTTCTTCTCATATATTTTATGATGGTATGATACTAAACCCCTAACGGGAGGAGTTGTGGTTGATTTTCATATGATGAAGAAATAATTTTTCAATCAGTTTAATTGGTGTCTGAAGGTGGCATGTCAGTAACTGCTATTAGTCCTTTGTTTGATATTTATTACAGTGACAAAATAAGTAGAAGCAAGAAAGCTAAGAAAAAAGAGTAAACAATCATAACAATTCAATATAGACCCAACTATTCTACTAAAAGAGGACCCCCAAATTAAATATTAACTATTTACAAAAGCATTTGAATTGAATGGAATATCTAATAAACAAAAAGGAAAACAACATTTTAAAATTTTAGGCTCTCTGACCAAAAGGACCTAAAAAAATAGCCAAATTCATTTAAGGTCAACTTTGCTTGATGGAGTTGAAAACTAAGACTCTTTATAATTCTTAAATCTATAAACGGACATTTCTAAATGATTCATTAATGGTTGCTTAACGTCCAGTGGCAAATGTGTCGTGCATATTCAAAACAAATTAACAATGAATCCAATAAGTAGGTAGGTCCTGTAACAGAGGACGTTCGAAATAAAGGTCGGGAAATTTAGATGCCACTGATAATGAGAGTACATGTATATTGGATATGGACAGAAATTTTGCCTTGCAACAGGCCACCTAAAGACCCTTCAAAGAGTTGTTGCAAGAGTTCTCAACGTGCAATGAGAGTAGCACAATCTCTACACGCCCCATTTTGACTGAATGTGGCTGCGTACTTGAACATCGCGCAAAGCCAAACGGATGTCCCACTTTGTCAAGGGTCGGTCGGAAGAGGACTTAAGTGATCATATTTCGAATCCCCTGTCCCCCTTGGAGGTAAATAATTTTAGAAAGGTTTGTTATTAATCATGTCAATACCGAAGTACTGAGATGATGATAAACTCGGGAACTTGTCCAATGTATTCAATAAACAACGATAAAAAATCTGTAAGCTTCAAGACGATCTTTTTGATATCATAATAGAAAATAAATAAATGTGTATATAATATGCGTTCACCTCACAAATATACATTGTCAATTTTTTTTAGCTTTGTTGTTGCTTTATTACTGTGTGGCCAAGCATAGCATACACTTGATTTCCTTTTCCAGAACGATAAAACATCATTTCTTATGAAGCAAGAATTTTGAAATCTGATCGGTTAATAACCCGGGTCTGAATAACATCCCATCCTTGTTTACCAGGGAATAAAATAAATAAGCCAAGATTTCAAAAAAATAAAATGTTTTCAAAATTGGAAAAAAAAATAATAAATTTGTTTTAGATTAAACCAAAATAAAATTTTTTTCCAAAAAAAAAAATATCCAAGTGAAGAAAAGAATATTCTCCAATATTCCACAAATAATAAAATTTACAAACTTTCCTCAAATAAAAAATAAATAAATAAATAATATTTGAAAAATTCACAGCAACATCGGTGTTACAAAAATGTGTATTGGAAGTTGGTCAAACGATTTTTTTTCAATTCTATTTCCGGGAATATAAAGATAAACGAACGTTAAATAAGATACACATTCGTTATCGCGATACAGTCCTGGGTGTACGACTGTGGCTTCGGCTGCGCCGCAGGGTGTATTTATTTTCAACACCGGTGTAAGATTCTCTACATTCATGATTACACCGAGATAGCTAATATTTCCATCAAGACAAATAGTAAATGAAACATTAAGGATATATTTTCTGTAAAAAAAACACATTTCCCGCTTTGCATACTGTGTACGTAGGTCTCAGTCCAACTTGTCTGAGCTGACATAAAGAATATTTACATCACTAAATATTTACTGTATGAAATCCATATCGGTACACTAACATGAAGATTGCTGAAGGTAAATGAAGGATGACTTTTTATGTAATGTACGTGTTAATACAGCATTATCAAACTGGTTTAATGCATTGTTTCGTGCTTTGAAAAAAACCCACTTTAATTGAATCTTTTCATTGTTTTTTAAACGTAAATACACTGACATATTACATTTTAAGCCACACGATTTTTGTTTTTTTCACTCGATAAAACGAGGACACACTCGAAAAAACACGGCCTGCTCTCGAAAATACGGACATACGAAAATGAATTTACTCTCCAAAACGTCCTTTTCAATGCAAAAACAAGAATTTTTGTAAAGTGTCTGTATATCTAAGTACTAGTATACAAAGATTCCATGTGCACATTTCCGTTGACATTTGCATTGGTATATGTATAAAAATGACTATAATCTATATTTTGGAATAAAGCATTGTAAGGCTATTTTAAACGTTTGTAGAACAAAATAATTTAGAATTGATAATATCTATTTATCAAAAATACTTATTTACCTTGTATGATCTTGTATATAAGGTTCTAGCATCTTTTTTTTAAGGTTTTACTAAAAAGGAAGTCTGTTTGTTTCCATTTTTGATCATATTCACTCGAAAAAAAGTGGTCACACTCGAAAAACCACAATCCGAGCCTAGCGTGTGCATACACAATGAAAAATCTTCAATCAATCATTCGTTATTAGCTATTTCAACAAATTTGACATGATTGCTTATTGGTCACCTCTTCTACAGGCAACAATCAAAATCCAGTATTCGTGAAGAGTTTTTAGTGTGTTAGGAATTCAGGCCCTCGCAAGTAAGAAAGATCGATTACGGGAAGGGCTGAATTTTTCGTGTTACCCTTCTTGTCAAGCTGCAAAAACCTTTTTTGGTTGAAAAGTATTTCATCAAGTATCATTCAATATACATGATATAAAACAGAACATCTAAAACTTGAAAATTAAATAAAAACATAAATTTCGTTAAGTGTATTTTAAATTTTAAGAAAAAATCCTTTTAAAATCAGAGGCAGATAATCATATTTGCATTCTATAAGATAATTTGTGTTGTTTTTTTTTCTAGAAAATAAGGCCCGTTTTCATAATTCGGAAGTATTTATGCAAAGCATGTAAAAAATGTTTCTTCCAAACTTCGTTAATTTTAATGTATTGTAGCAAAAAAACAAGGTCAATGATTGCCAGTTTTACTGAAATTTGAAAGTACATTTAGCCAGAAGTCTAATCAAAACGTTTAACAAAAATCTATCGTCGAACATTATGACACAGTAGCTATCTTGATAAAAGTTCCTTTGCATATTGATATGCATGAGTTTTATACATAATTTCTCTCTCTCTCTCCAGTTTTATATAGCGTTGATTTCATCGATAAATGTTGTGCTATATAAGTTGTACATCATTTTTTCTGAATGTTATATGAATAAGTGTCGATTGTGATGAAATTCAGACTAAATAGTACCATTTTCACAGCTAATTCACATTGTTCTTCCAGTATAAATGATAGAAGTTTATCCACGACAACCAATGAATAACAGGCTTCTGAAATAAGTCAGTCACTGACTTTGGTGGTGTTAGAAATCTTTGCCAGCACTCAACTATTCTTTAACCTGAGACAGTGATGAAACAGCTCAACAGAGGTTCAAACTGTAAAAAATATGTAGAAAAGGGTAATACTCATAAGATCGGCACGAGGCACAAAACACAAATAGCTAATACCACTTTGTGTTTCATTTGTAAAAACAATGCATTTTTCAAATATAAGCTTAAACGCATGAAACGTTCTTTGGAACAACGTCAAAATCGTCTTAATATAGGAAACATCATATAACGCTCACTTACCAACATCGTGCGAAAAGTTGTTAAAAAGAGATAAGGCATTGTCACAGTGTAATGTTCGGTGATTAAATTCGATTTAAATTTGATTATTATGACTAGAGCGTCACTGATCAGTCTTATATAGAAGAAACGCTGGTCTGGCAAACAAGTATATAAGCCTGTTATTTAGTAGTTTTTTTTATTAAATGGACATAATTTTAAAGAGATAATAACTTCGTAATTCTTAAGTTGATGAAACATAATCAATTAGTAAGATTTGTTCATAAAACAATCATTTGATTTTTCGGTATTAAAAGATCAATCAAAATGCAGTTAGATGATTAGAGAATAAAACAACATATCGATTCTTTTGATAATCTATCTAATTTTCAGTAAATTTAGATAAACCTTCAATATGTTGAATGCAAAATGTCGTTATTATTCTATATAAAACATCTGTAATGATTCTGTCCAATTTATTCACAACTTTTATAACTTCTGGACGATTTAAAGCTTGATATGTTCTAAAGACTGTAAAACAAGTCGAGAAAATTGTGGTGTTACTCGTCATATTTCAGTTTTTTTTATACAAACCGACCGTGCAAGATCCTCATGTGTAGTTAAGGTCGATAAAAATAAAACCTTCTTCGTCAACATACGTGCATGCCTTTGCTTGTCAACTTATTATTTCGTTCAAGTTGGTCGTCTATTCTAATTAATTAAAAATGAGGGTGTTGATTGGGGTTTACAGAATACAGAATAAATGGCAAAAAATATGAAGAATAGAGTCAAATGGATCAAAAAAGGAATAGAGCATAAGGAGGCGCTAAAATATAAAGAGAATACTGATGGATTAACAATAGAGAATTATGAGGTGCTAAAATATTAAGAGTAGATAATAGTTTTATTCTCGTTTAAATAGTTTTACATTTGTCATTTAGTGACATTATATAGCTGACTATGCGGTATTGGTTTTGCTCATTACTGAAGACCATACGATGACCTAAAGTTATTTTTATTCAAGTGATTCTTTAAAGAACAATGCAAAGGGTGATATAATGATTTTTTGATATTTAGTAAGAAATAGGGTTGTTATATTTTTAGTGTAAAATAATTTTTTATCATGATTAATTTTCCCTAGACAGATCGTTGCCATGGTTACTGTGTGGAGACCATATATAAGAAAATTTGCTATTTTCCATATGAAAATCTTGTTTTTCGTCTGTTTTTCCAAAAAAAAAAAAGTCATCCAAATTTTAATCTGATTTGGGATATAATGGTATAAAATAACTTGCAAGAACGACATTCCAGTAAATGGAATGTACCTAAAGATTTGCACTCGTATCGTTATGGAAACTTCAATTTCTGTTGATTTTAAAAAAGCCATTCTGCAATATTTTCACGAAAATGACTGAAAATTAAGGTTTTCTAAAACATACATGTATATAACCCTATTTGTTTTATACAGTTCAGATATCGGTTTGTAAGATAAACTAATGAAAACCATGTGATTTTTATATCCTGAAGTAATTTATTTTGTCGATAAAACTTTAATATCCAAAACAAGAATTAAGATAACAATTCTTCTGACGTGATTAACTGTTAATTGTTTTTATCTCACAATACACAAGACATGAAAATAACTGTGATGAGACAATTGATTACGAGTTAATTAAATCATGTTTCCAGCTTTTAAGGTAGATCGGGTGTCTTTGTTTAAGCATCCATTCTGGATATGCTGCAAAAACACTTTTTTGGTTTAAAAATATTTTTCCAGTTGGCATTCAATATACAACAGAAACACATGAAACTTGAAATTCCGAAATTAAACTATAGAAAAATTAAGTGTTGTTCAGTTTATTTAAAATTTTCAGAAAAATCCCTTAAAATTCAAGAGCAGATTATATTGAAATTTGAAAGTACATTTACTCATCAGTCTTCTAAAGAAATTTGAAAAAACCTATCATCGAACATTTAGACGCCCCAACTAAAGATGATATGCAATAATTTTAAAAGTTTATTTGTCAATGTTTTGGATAATATTTTGGCGAACTACACTTTCTTTAAAGGATATTAAACAGCAGCCAAGCCTTCATCACTCAATTTGTCCTGATCATTTGTTGAGTTAGTTTGGATGATAAAGCCAGTCTGGAAAATTATATGGCCACCTGTGATATCAGAAGGTATTATTCAAACCTTAACTTTTTTTCTTCAATTCCCTTTCCGATTATTTCTGATTAACAATGCTGATTCAGATGGACTGATTTTTTTCTGTTGATTGTGAAATAATGAAAAGCTATAGAAAATAATCTTTCACAGCTTTTAAGTGCCTTCCATTTTTTCGTTTCCTTTTCTAAGTTCCCATCCACAATCTACTTGGTGTTCATTTATCTCATTTGTTGATTCTTGGACGTTTTCTAAATTTCCCGGTCTAATATCAACATCGGTACAAACGTCTGCCCATTTTGATTTGCTTTCATCATAATTATATTGATTGTCTTTCCAATTTGTACACATCAACATGCACATGACGACATAACTTTTTATCTTTAAGAGAAGATTTGATATTATTTGATGCAGCTAGTTTCAGGATAGTTAATAACTGTAGAACTTGAGTCTTCTGAATCCATCCTCAGTACTTGTGACTTCCTGTTCTAATTCTACATCAGTTTCTGGTTCAACTGGATAGGATCTTTTCCTTAGTAAATTAACACTGCCTGTTTGTGTACTTTCTTTAAATCTATGTGTGATTATCAAATCTGTTTGTTCTTGATCACAAGACATATTTTTACCTGAAAAAAGATTTCCATAAATAAGGTTAGTTTTTCAGCCACTTCGGCAATATTTGTATTTTATAAATGCAGAATAAATAAGAACAGTGATCCAGATCTCCCGCCTTTTCAAATCGAACATGAAATCATATGATATTGAGTAAAACTATTTTTAAATGTACAAGACGTTGTGATAATTGTTCGGTTGTATCAATGAAGTCGCATGCATTTCATTGATAAATTGATGTGGGTGGACATAAACATGTGACATTGCCTCACTGATACATGGTGTCGTTGCCTAATATTTTCGAGTATCAAGTCCTGTCCATGATCGTGAAAATATTAAGGAGTAAAATCAAAGGAAAAATGTACAAACTACCGATAAATCAGGGAATTTCTGGCATGACCTTCAAAACTGCAGTTATATCAGTGACATTATAATGAAGCTGATAGATATAAGAAAATGTGGTATGAGTGCCAATGAGACAACTCTCTATCCAAGTCACAATTTGTAAAAGTAAACCATTATAGGTCAAAGTACGGCCTTCAACACGGAGCCTTGGCTCACCTCGAACAGCAAGCTATAAAGGACCCCAAAATGACTAGTGTAAAACCATTCAAACAGGAAAACCAACGGTCTAATCTATATAGAAAACGAGAAACGAGAAACACCTATGAACCACATCAACAAACGACAACCACTGAACATCAGGTTCCTGACTTAGGACATGTGCAAACAAATTAAACGTAATAATAGGCGCCAACCTTCATCAACCCTGAAACAATAGTGTAACATCACAACATTGAAAGACACACTATAAAACATCAATTGAAATGGCTTAACTCAATCAAAAGACCTTTTCTATGTCATTTGGTCTCTGGTGGAAAGTTGTCTCATTAAAGAAAAAATGGCCTAAAACAATAAAAAATACAGGAATGAAGGATCTCCATCAAGACCCTGTCTTTGCCGAAGTTTGTTTAATCTTAAGTGAACGCAATATGCAAAATGTTTTAATCAGTGAATGCTTTTGAACATTGGTGGTTTTATGGATTTTATTTTATATTCACACTGTAGATACATTGGAAGTTGCTAGGAACAAACCAACCAAGCAGTCAAGTAATTCGGACCCATTTTGTAGACTTTCTCAAAAAGCGGTGGATGAAGATTACACACAGTGGATGACATCGTCAGTAGAAGTGACTGTTGTGGTGTATTTTACATATCTACAGATGCAGTCAAACAAAACCTACCTTTACAAACAGAATAAGTAGGATTTCGCAAACAAGATATACTTTTTGAACACCAAATTAAAATTTGGATATAGAGATTCGAAAAAAAATATCGCAATTATAGTTGATTGATATATTGAATGATTGATTGTTAATAGGTCAAGCATGGTCTCCGATCTTGACAAAATGATCACCTCTGCAAATATGTAACCGTTAAAGCATCAACAATATGTATAACTAGAGAGAAAAGAACTAATGGACATTGACAATTCATCTCTTTCTGCAAAGTTTATATAGACTTTTTTTATAAACTTAATATTATCTTATATATCAATCAGACTGGATCTGTTTAAATTTAAGCGTAAGCAAGATGTTGTATGTTGTTGACTGTATAAGGGTTTTCTGTAAGAATTGTTACAATTTCCTTTATTTTTCCATTTTTTCTCGTCATTACTTCTTATTCAATTTTAATTCAATTCAGATGAGCGACTTTCAAATTTTAGCATTGAGGTAATAAGGCCGTGCAGAAACAACAGCAATTGGTTTGAGGACAGCGTAATCAAAGTCTGTTATTTTCAACAAACACCAACTACAATTCTAAATGCTTCGTGCCGTAAAAGGATATTTGGACAGTATTTTCGCATACAACTTAGTAATCCAAATTATTTAGCGCTGTATGAAGTTGAAGTACATGGAACATTCATTGGTTTTCTACATACAGGTAAGTCTTCATAACAAATATTCTCCATTCGGCCATTTTGAATAATGTTCCAATGCAACAGCTTACATTGTTTAAACAATTTTATTTTTCATTGAATCTTTGCGAGTTTTGAGATCCATTCAGCTGCATCCTGTTGATAGCTGTAATAGTTATAGTTGTAATCATTGGGTGAAGGTTGGCGCCAATTAAAACGTTTAAACCCGCAGCATTTGTTTGCAGCTGTCCGAAGTCATGATCCTGATGTTCAGTGGTTGTCATTTGTTGATGTGGTTCATAGGTGTTTCTCGATTCTCGTTTTTATATACATTAGACCATTAGTTTTCCTGTTTGAATGGTTTTACATTAGTCATTTTGGGGGCGCTGTATAGCTGTCTGTTCGGTGTGAGCCAAGGCTCCGTGTTGAAGGCTGTACTTTGACCTTTAATGGTTTAATTTTACAAATTGTGACTTGGATGAAGAGTTGTCTCATTGGCACTTATACCACATATACACATATGTTTTATAACTTGTTGTAAGGTTAACGATATGTAAATTGACAGCTTCACCCTTGCCCGATTTATTTTGATATTTTTATACGATTATCAGTACTAAATGTTATATTGTATGTATGCAGTATTCAAGGCTTCTATTTTTGAATTAAGTATAACAGAAAAATATGTTTGACCTACTTCACTAGTCACATTCTAGTTTAAATTAATATGATAGACAAGACAGGACATGAAAAAAAGTAGCATGCATATATAGACAAAAAGTATTAACAAACAAATTGCACTCCAAGGTAAATTAAAAAAAGGAGAAAGTTCATAAAACCTGAAAAAAATAAAACGTTAAAGTTTATCAAACCATACACCTGTCATATTCCTGACTTGGTATAGGTACAAGCAATATTTTATTTGTATGTCTGGTGAAAGCAGGAGTACGAGGAGAGAACCACAGACCTTCGGCAAGAAACTTTGCAACAATTGTCAAATAAGATTAAAACCGAGCTCATCTCGTGGCGAGCAAGGTTCGAACTCACAACCTCAGAATCAACGGGGTAGATTAACTACTAAGACGAACCGGTCACCGATTCCCCTTATAATACATGTAACATTCATAAACTAATAGGGAATATATTGTCATAATGGTACGACAAGAACACATTTGAATAGTTAATATGTAATATTGTCCGTTTTTGAATTTTAAGATTATTAAGAAACTAAGGTTTGAACTCCGTCAGGCAAAGTTGACCTTAGGTCCCTTTTTGGTTTTACAGCTCTTCAACTGTTTCGGTGTTTATACATCGTAAGCTTTCAAATATTCGACTCTGAGCGTTTCTGATGAGGTAAATCCAGAAAAACGATTCGGACGCATGAAATTTATAACGAGTTATTTTTATTTTCTTTAAAAAAAAAAACGACATGTTAAAAATGTTTATCATAAGTAATTAACGCAAACGTTTTTTTACCCAATAGTTAGCTTTCCTTATGCCTGTGGATTTCGAGGTCATAGTTATGATGGACGCAATGAAACCCTTGGTAGTGCCATTGTCTTCAGCGACATTCATTGTACCTACATATGTTCTTACATGGAAGAATGTCACGTTGCAGACTTCAACAAGAAGACCTCAGTTTGTACCTTGATGAAAAAGAAAACTGGATCCAATGTTGTGGCTAATTCTGATCACAGCGTTTTTCTAGTTTATTAAACTGTCTTTGATGAAGCTGATATTAGTAATGTTTTTTGGCAATTCTGAAAACCCAGACTTTCCTAACAACAAGTAGATCTAAAACTGTTCCTGATATACAGAAAGAGGAGTCAGCTCTTCAAGACTTATTCTGATTACATTGTTACTTCTAGTCAATCAAATATTTAGATCATTTCGCAAAACAAGTAATATGTTTTATATTATCTGACGGTGAAAGTAGCGTAAGTTCCTTACATTTCATAAACCTGAACTGTTATATTTTATATATCTTTTATACAGAAGCTTTCTTATCGTATTTGACCGTTGCACTACATTGTATATCTTTTTGTAAGGTTTACAAACAGCTTAAAACAGTGTAGGGATTTTTTCACTGTCCACAATTCGGTGTGTCAACCCAGTGCTAGTAAACAAAAATAATACTGCATTGTTTTCGTGCGTCTGAAGAGCTTTTCTTGCGATATATGATTTTTCATGAAAGCGCCGTCATTAGAAAAGCGCAAGTAAATATGCCCTTTAATTTGATTTTTCAACTGCGAATCGCAAATACTTATGTAAAGGAAAAAAATATATAAAAATACAGACATGCCATTATCCTGAAAAATATGCATACGGTCATGCAAACAAAAGGAACATGAAAATTAACACATCAGGAAAGAGTATGAACTATACGTTTAGGATAAAACAGTTGTCCGTATTAAGCTTTGATTGTTAACTATCAAATTGCCTTTGCCAATTACAACCTTTTACTATATTGGTTTGTCTTCTCACTTAAAAACTTGAATTAAGATTACAAAAATGTGTGTTTTGTATTTTTCTAGTTTATTTAACGTTCGTTCGCACTTAATCATGCCTTTTTGTAATGATGGATCTTTAACCAACATTTAACCCAACCCTTGTTAAACTATAGAAGGTATAAGAAGTTAAGGTGAAGCCTACGTAAGTAAAGGTGTTTTAAACACTGTATATTTGTTATTTGTGTCACATACTCTGTATTCTCCATTTTGTCACTACATTTGTTTAAAAAACAACCTTATCTATGTAACTTTTGTCCTTTTCTTCCTGATAATGTGCCAATACAAAAATTTGCATGCCACTTTCTTAATACATATTGTATATTTAACGTAGTATCACACCTAAAATACATTCGAAAAGTGTGCTAAAACATGGTGAAAATTGGATTACCTCCCATATGCAAAAGAGAGGCGAAAGATACCAGAGGGACATCCAAACTGATAAGTCGAAAATAAACTCACAGCGCCATAGCTTAAAAAGAAAAACACCAACAGACAAAAAATTGTACACATAACACAACATAGAAAATTAAAGACTGGGCAACACGAACCCCACCAAATTAAGGTTTGTTTTCATATTTCCATATACCTCTCTATATATAACATGTATAATTAACATTTAAATACACATGCATACCATTGTGTATATAATAAGCATATGACATGCCATATAATTTCACACATACACTAATTTGGAAAATTTGTAAATACCACATTTTGAACTGTTTTGGTTTACAAATATTTCATAACTAAATTAACTTATTGCGTAAAATAGTAATAATCTTTGAACGCATTATAATGGTAAATTT
Organism: Mytilus californianus; assembly: GCF_021869535.1. Classification (NCBI taxonomy): domain Eukaryota; kingdom Metazoa; phylum Mollusca; class Bivalvia; order Mytilida; family Mytilidae; genus Mytilus; species Mytilus californianus. The sequence goes on along the minus strand of NW_026262723.1, from coordinate 24,217,727 downwards.
GTCTTTTCAGTTTATTTCATGTCATAAAGTAACAAATAACAATTCAAAATATCATAATTTTAAGTATAATTGGTTATTCCTTAAATTTCTTTTGATCACTTTTTTTTCTCGTTTTAAATTATTTTACACTTGTTGAATATGTTATTACCGATCAGTTTCAACTAATCTGCTTTTACCTGTATATTTTGAAAGTTTTATGTCCTTAATGAAGATTACAGTTATCACAACAGCTATCCGCTCTTGTTTATTCCGTTATACTGAGATGTTGAAGATACTAAAGTAAAGGTACAATGGAAGAGTTAGTAAAACTCGCAATTAAAAACAAGACCCTTTAAAAGCACTTGATTTGGTAATGGAAACCCAATAAATAATTCTGTTCAAAACAAAACAGGAGGTTTACAATGGCTTTATATTGTGGTAATGTCTAGGAAAAGTAATAAAAACTGATTTAAGGTTTAGAGGAGAAATGAATGCACATGTGTATTATATTGTGCGGATAAGATACACATGATACAATCCATGTCGTGCCAAAGTCATCCTCAGAATCTTTCAGGTTGAGGAATGAAATAAGAGGTACAAAATTTCATCATGAGAGTAAGTTTGTGTGAGAGTTTCATTAAATTATATCAAGCATTTTAGTAGAAGATAAAACAATTAGACGGAAGGACGAACGGACTAATATGACCATATATTACCCTGTTCAATTAGCAGGGTTGAAATGATCGAAATGCTTCTGACAAAAAGATAGACGATGGATTATTCATTTCGACTGCAACCTTATTTGAAAAATTTATAAAGTGTTGGTTTCATTATTTTCTATAGTATACCGTCAACCGTTCTGAATATAATTTACCTGAATATCGATGTACCTTTCTAATAAAACATTATAAAGATAAGTTCTTCCTTATCCTGATTTTTTTCGATCATACTTTAAAGCAGTGTAGAAAATAAACATTATATTTAGTATGCTATTTGATCATTATTCCTAGTTGGGGTTTCAACGTTCTGCAATGTGTTATATAATATACCATGTGCAAATAGAAACACACTTTCTTATTACATTTTTATTGAATAAAAAATCAAACCTACTGATCTGCTTAGTAACGGTCCAATCATTGAAAGCAATGATTATTCAAAAAATGATGTATGACAGTCTTGAATATATCCATTTTCCTTTTTAACTTCTGTGCAGACCTATCAGTATTCCCCATGTCTCCTTTAAGATACACATTCTTTAAATCTTCGTCTGAATAAAGCTCAGTTTTCAACATAACTTTCCTTCTTTTATTGAGACATGTTCACGGGTAATAACGTCGTCATATCGTAGGGCGTTAAGTACGGTGATTTTGTCATAGTTTGGTTAAGTTGGACATGATAGTGTTAAGTGTTTTGACAAACAATGACACAATATAAACATTCGGATTTTTTAACATAAATTCAAGCTGGTAAGTATCTTTGTATATGGCTAATATGTAAGTACATTTAAATTTGTAACATATAGTTAAAAAATTTGACACAGAATTATGCTTGCGTACGTCAAAATTTAAAAGTTGTTAATCGTTTGTTATGCATAAAGAAAAGTTATTTGTTAACTGTCTGTTACATCACATATTTCGTTATAATATAAACCTGACGTCAATTTTTCCGAAAAATAGCTACATTTGCACACAATTTAAGACAACGGAAAATTCGATGTCATGGTTTGGGTCAGTAATGTCATGGTTTAGTTCATGTATGACATGGTTCTGTTCAGTGATTCCTGTCGTGTATGATGAAAGTGTAATTATAAAGATAAACAGACATTATGTACAACTATTAAAATACAGTTAAAAAAATATTTTCGCTGATACTTTTTCGCGTTCAACCCATTCTATCCTATTTTGAAGCAATATATTGTTGCCATTTCCTACTGTTGTTGTTTTGTTCTCGTAAGAGTAGATACGAGTTCACATATTAACGTTGATCTTCTATTCGCGAAAATACATCGCTCGAGAAAATAAGTCGTCTACAGTAAATTAAGATATATCATTATAGATATCATTATAGATAACACATGTATAAAGAAATAACTAGGGTAATATATTAATGCATTTCAATAGCAATTTTCTTTAAAGGTAGTTTTATTCGGAATGCAAAACACATAAGAAAGCACATAATAATATAAGTAGATGCGGTATTATTTCCAATGAGGCAACTATCAACCAAGACCAAATGACGTAAATGTTAAGTCACCGTACGACCTTCAACAATTAACGAAATCCATCCCATTTAGCAAGCAATAAAAGGCTCCGACAAAATTAAATGTAGAGCAATTCAAATGAGAAAACCAACGGCCTGATTTATGTTCAAAACAATAAGGGAAAAACAAATATGACATACTGTAACAAACAACAGCAACTGCATTGCAGACTGATGACAGGACAGGCACATACAGAATATGGCGGCGTTTAACATGTGTGCGGGCTTCCAAACTCTCCTCGTCTAAACCTTGGCAGTGATTTATCAACACAACAAAGAGGAACAAACTATAAAAATCAGTTGAAAAGGACTTGACTCATCAGATCGATACAAAGCAAAATAATCAAGTCACATAAACACCAAAGACACAAAGAACCGATCTGTGAATATTTGCATTTCCTGGAAGTTCCAAGCCGATAACAACTAACATAAAAGTTTCTTTTTTTAATTTCAGAATGGAATTCTGCTGCCAATATTCATTTTCATCCATTTTGTTCTCTGCTATAAAGAACGATGCTTTCTCGTCTAGTCGGGTCAAAAATAAGGTCGTGAACAGTTACAAGTACTTGTACTAAACAAAATAACACGTGTATCTTGGAATTTAAATTAATTTTTTCAATCACATTCAATAATGTACATTTTCTCATACTAAATACTAGACCGACAGAGCTTTTTCTGATATTGTCGAATCTTTATTACACAAAAGGAAAAAAATGCTAAAACGTATTAAGTGGAGCTACACAATACACTTATACAATATAACAAAAACCTTATTATGTTTTCTCATTTGTAAAAAAAGGACATCACATCGAGCTATTTCTAATTCAAAAATGTGATTTTTCATATGTTTAGATTAAGAACTTTGAAAGTAATTTTCATAATAATTTCAAAGATAGTTTTAAAAAAACAAAATAAGCTTAAACTGTTGTCCATGTAAACATTTTGTTCCGTGGAGGGTTGAAGACTGTATGGTACCCTATCGATATCGTGTGGTTACGTTCGTAGTTGAGTTTCTGTATACTCGGCGTATAACACCCCCTCTTCTTTTATTCATCATAGATATAATCTGGTTCATATAAATACAACAGATGTAAAGTTTGCTAGAAAAAAATGTAAAACAAAGATTATTTTTACTAGTTGCTACGTTTTGCAACTCTAAGTAGACGTCTTTAATCATTTGACTAGGGCCGCCGATCACGATATCCCCGGCAGAGTCCATCATGAACATATGGAGAAAGAAAAGAGTCTAGGTGAAACAGAAGCAACGCATTCTGTTTTTATATATCGACTGCCAGTTAAAAAGAGTAGTGGCTATATAAATTATATCTTACGAACAACGCTAAAGTAAAAATGTATAAATGTCCGGTTTGCCGATTACGCTCACCAAATTTGTTTATAAAGGTTTTTTGTCTTACTATTAAATTGGTAAATTATGCAATTTCGTTTTTTCACAAGCGCCTTCAAACAAGCTATCAATATTAAGGTGAAACAACTATGTATGAATTTGGATCTAGACCATGACAAATTTCTAGACACTGAACTGATCCATGTCAACCGCTTTAATAAACCACACCAATTTCGATTATTTCTTAAAAACAACAATTTTGATTTAGATCGTTTGACTTGCAATATATATTTAAACATGTTATTTGCTTTTCATTTGCTCATTTGAATAGAACGGAGGCAATCGTTCTGAGAAGTAACCTAACTTATCCATGACCAACTTAACCAAACTATGACAAAATCATTTTACTAAACGCTCCTCGATATGACGACGTTACTACCCGTAATGATATATATATTTACCATTCAATCGATCGATCGAAGTCAAAATCATTCCGAAAGGAAGAAGTGTGTATGCCTCAGGCCCTGACAGGTAAATTGTCTTCAATACATTAAAAAGGTAAGCGGTATATTTTCTGCTCCTGAAAAGAAGCATTTATTTCTTTACGTCTGCAAGGTAAAAAGTAAAATGACAAAAATACCGAACTCCAAGCAAAATTCAAAACAAAAAGTCCTTTATCGAATGTCAAAAACAATTGCCCAAACAAATCAAACGAATGAAAAATAACTCATATTCTTGACTTGTTTTTTTAAGCTGTATATTTGTTCTTTTTTTAAAAGATAGGGAAAGCTGTAGCTCTGATAGGTTAGTCGTCGTATGTTTCATTTTATCTGAATTGCAACATTACTTATTTACCTTTATTCAAGTGAAAGTATCATTACTTTTTCCCACCATTAATAAAATACGTATTATCCCAACTTTTTCTAAGAAGTAGACAGCATTTCTCTTTTAGAATACTAATTATTTCTTTCAATCACAATATATTTTTACGGCTTCTGAAAGGTTGATTCACGATTGATTTTTTATTTGCTAAAGTTCCTGTAACTGTTCTGCTATGTATTTTAATCGAGAACACTTTTTTTGGTTGTTTTAGTTTTACGACACATTGTCTCGATAGGCCAATTGATGTTATGTGCACATAAATTATGTTAAGTCAAACAACATTTGGTTTAGGCTATCTGGACCATTCGTCGTTCGTTGCTGTTATGTTCTTTTCATACGTCTTGTTTTTTTTTTAAATGAGTCGGAAGTTGGTGGTTTATGTGTTCTGTTAGTAATATAACAACGAATCAACAAGATTGGCTCTGCCGGATAGTGAGCACTATTATTCAACTACTAGTGCAAAGTAAGTGGTGTTTCATTCCTGATTAATAAGAATAAAGAGATAAAAGTTGAAAGGACAACAATACAAGGACACAAATAACTAAAGGATATCTGGGAGTCAAAATACAGTCCTCAGTAACGGACGCACATAACTAAAGGATATCTAAAGGTCAAAATACAGTCCTCAGTATAGGACGCACATAACTAAAGGATATCTCAAGGTCAAAATACAGTCCTCAGTATAAAACGCACATAACTAAAGGATATCTAAAGGTCAAAATACAGTCCTCAGAATAGGACGCACATAACTAAAGGATATCTAGAGGTCAAAATACAGTCCTCAGTATAGGACGCACATAACTAAAGGATATCTAAAGGTCAAAATACAGTCCTCAGTATAGGACGCACATAACTAAAGGATATCTAGAGGTCAAAATACAGTCCTCAGTATAGGACACACATAACTAAAGGATATCTAAAGGTCAAAATACAGTCCTCAGTATAGGACACACATAACTAAAGGATATCTAGAATTCAAAATACAATCCTCAGTAAAGGACACACATAACTAAAGGGTGTCTAGAAGTCAGCATACAGTCCTCAGTATAAGACAAGTTTGTAAAACATAATATGTCAACTCGAGTTCGTCCAGTGCCTCATATTTACTGTTTAAGTAATAGGTGTTGACAATAAATAAAGGCAACAGTAGTATCCGCTGTTCAAAAGTCATAAATCGATTGAAAGAAAACTAACCCGGGTTACTTACTAAAACCGAGGGAAACACATCAACTATTATAATATATAAACAGCTCCAGGAAATCAAATTCATAAAATATATTTATGTAGTTAAAATGTACATAATCGAAACAATTAGTGTAAATTTATAAGGTTCGGTTTATATTCATGTAGGCTCTCCTGTGTAAACCATGTACTTTACCCCTGTATTGCTTACATCTGCTCTAATTTCCTCTGTCTTACTTTTTCATTCTTTTGAATATCTGTACATATGTATTAGGAACAATATATTGAGTGTATTTCTATACCAGTGAAATCTGGTTTATTGAGATATAAAGATGTATATAGAAGAAAATATCCAAAAAATCATCATAGCTACCAAGCTTAAACGTGTGTACGCCAGACGCGCGTTTTGACTACAAAAGACTCATCAGTGACACTCGAATCAACAGAGTCAAAAGGCTATATAAAGAACAAAGTTGAAGAGCATAAAAGAAAATAAATTCAGAAGAAATCTGCGAAATACTGCTCAGGTAATTAATTCCTTAGGTAGAACATGATTAGTATTTCAAACGATTTTTAAAAAGGTTTGTAAACAGTTAATTTTCAAATATAACATTATAATTGATAATTCATCTCAACACAAAAGTGCTGACTACTGGGCCGGTAAAAAAAACCAGAAGAGAAAGACTCCCTAAGCTGTGGCATCGACCCAGTATTTGTAAAAATACTCAAAGATACCAGGCGTCAGAGAGTGGCGCTTCGTAAAATCTATACAAGCTTAGTCGCAGATCCCAAATTTTTGATGACTCAATGACCCTTTAAATTTCAGACAAGAATGTTATTTCAACAACAAAAGCACAGTTTATAATCTAGCTTGTCACCTTATTCAAAAGAAATCTTCGAGGAATACTTGATTCAACTGTGTCCCTTAATATGATGAAAAACAAAAATGGGTCCAGAAAACAAAAACAATATTATGATGAATAAAAAAAACACAGTTCAGAAAACAAAGAATAATATTATCTTGAATCAGTAATTTATTTAAAATGAAAGTCAAAAATATACAAACTCAATCAGTGTTAACCATCAAAGAAGAACAGCTGGTAATGTAATAGGATAAACATTGAGTGAGGGCTACAATTGGGTTTGCCGTAAGGTTATGAATTGACACATGCGAATAGTATAAGTCAAAACATAAACACTCAGGGCTACAATTGGGTTTGCCGTAAGGTAATAAATTGACACATGCGAATAGTATAAGTCAAAACATAAACACTCAGGGCTACAATTGGGTTTGCCGTAAGGTAATACATTGACACATGCGAATAGTATAAGTCAAAACATAAACACTCAGGGCTACAATTAGTGTTATGGCTAGGGCTAGGATTAGGGTTAGGGTTAATGGTAAGATGACATTTACAAATAGGATAAAAATTGAGTGAGGGCTACAGAAGGGTTTGCTGTAGGGTAATGAATTGACACATGCGAATAGAATAAGTCAAAACATAATCACTCAGGGCTACAATTAGTGTTATGGTTATGGTTAGGATTAGGGTTAGGGACAGGGGTAAGATGAGATTTACAAAATAGGATGAAAATTTAATGAAGGCTGAAATAGGGTTTGCCGTAAGGTAATGAATTGACACATGCGAACAGTCTAAGTCAAAACATAAACGCTCAGGTTTACAAATAGTGTTATGGCTAGGGTTAGAGTTAGGGTTAGGGTTAGGGTTAAGATGAGATTTATATATTGGATAAAAATTGACTAAGGTTTGAAATAGGGTTTGCCATAGGATAATAAATTAACACATGCAAAGAGCCTAATTCAAAACATAAACACTCAGGGTTACAGTTAGTATTATGGCTAGGGTTAGGGTTAGGGTTCGGGTTTAAATGAGATTTACCAATAGGATAGAATTGAGTGAGGGCTACACTAGCGTTTGCTTTTGCCGTAAGGTAATGAATTGACACATGCGAATAGTATAAGTCAAAACATGAACACTCACGCAGGGACGTTAAGGGCGTTTCAAGAAATATCCCATTTTTATACACAGGAAAAATCTTATTGAACTCAAAGTTAGTTTTCTTTGCTTAAAGGTTAAAATGCACGTCAAAAGCGGAAACAGAGGAAAAAGGGTCTATTCTGAATCACATTCCAAACTTTTACTTATAGAAAAATATAAATACACTAGTGTCACGTGACTTCAAACTGAAAGTAAGGACATTTCCTAAAAAAGTCAAAAGGGCAGGTGCAAGATGAAATCCGATCGCCCTGGTTTTTGGCTCCCTGTCATCAGGATAACTTATTTCACTGGAAAAGTGCTGTGTCTAGTTTTAAATAGAGGCGTTGTAAATAAAAAACAATAAAACGTGGAGAATTTTTTCGATTTATTGACTTTTTGGCACTTCAGGTTGTGAAATTTCTTTTACACGAAAGCTATATAACTAGGCACAGCACTTTTTGCAAAATTTGAAATGTGGCCTTTCTACCAATACCAGAATCAAGTTGGTTGGTATAGCTCTTGCACCTGCCCTTTTCAATTAATTTAGCATGAAGTAGTATTATCGCCTTGAAATGCGAGAGAAAAACGTTTGAATGACCCTGCAGTAGTCGGATCGGCTGACGGAAAAACTCAGTGTATGTTTTGTACTCACCGTGAAGCATTTCATATAATAACGTCATGTTTGAGCGAATAAACAAATATTCTCTTATTGCTTGCTTAATTTATTGAAGCTTCCTACTCAGTATTTTGTTTTTTTCAGGGAATTTTAATTGTGATAGGCTGGACTCTCATAAAATAGAATATTTACATCTTCTTGCATTCCGCCTCTTGTGTATATCACCGCAAATGGCTGAAATGGCAGAGGCGGATTCAGGTCGGCTCTGACCTCTTGTGTATCAACCAATTTATGGTTAATGTATACACTTCGGCTGTTGTCTGCTCTATGGTCGGGTTGTTGTCTCTTTGACACATTCCCCATTTCCATTCTCAATTTTACTTCTTATATGTCGCACTCTATAACTTCGATTAGTGCAGAGACACGCAGCCCCCCCCCCCCCCTTTTTTTGTCAAAATCCGGAATCCGCATCTGGGGTCATAGTGCAGTTCTCATTTTTGCAAATGCAAGTTCATTATATAATTAATAGTATACTATAAAGTCTCTTCTAGTGCTTGTATATTGGGAACCAATAAAATTTTAATGAAAAAAGTTGCATTTTCATACAGAACTTTATGTACATGTTATACCAAAATTCATGATTTTTTTGTTTGCTCTTTGTCATTGACAATGTTTAAATCATAAATATTAACTCCTACCTGCATATAAATATTCACATTTTACTAGTTGAATATCTCCTGTATCTCAAGTGCAACTGGTATCAATTTGTAAATCATGATTGGGAGGTCTTTTTGAATTTTATTCTGATGGGGTAGCTTAATTGTTTGGCCTATGAATCAATGAATATGAATTTTCACCAGTTACCAGGCCAGTATTTTGTATGGCTTGCATTGAGTACCCCATACTTCAAAAAAATGTACCTTGAGCTCTCATGATTTATGCTTACACTATATCATAAAGCGATAACCAGTTCGACAAATATCGGATGCATATATATACACGACTAATTTTAATCGCATCTGTGAAAAAAACCTACATCCATAGTTTCAGATACATGTACATGTACCTATGATTCAATCAACAACCTTGTCATATATATCATCTTAATTTCTCAACCTTATAGTTTACATTTATACCATGAAGTTGGAAATAGTGACCTATTTTTTTTCTGCTGCTCTTTTCATATTAAATCCCTGCCTACCAGTGTTCATCAATACAAATGGACAGCCAAGAAATAGCCAAATTGCTTACATGACATTCAGCACAATCAATCAATTGTTGTTTCAGTTATCAATTAAGTGCCATAATATTTTAAGCTTCATCTCAAACATGTCAAAATCAGAAAACTTATCACCTGCTGAGATTAGAGCAACTGAATGGTATTTCTTTTCTGTCAGAATAAAAGAAATTATATGTACCATATATAATATAAATATACAGAAATGACTAACTCAATCACAATTTTTACATATACACAATCCAAAAGTTTCAGGCAGTGTCAGGTGAATGAATCGTGACATAGCGGACAGGACAAACTAGTCAGCATGGAAATTAAAATGATGTGTAAATGCTTATAAAACTACTGTCTACAAATATCATTGACAAGGGTACAATCAGTGGCTAATCTTTACCTGAACGAATCACAAGAGTAAACAAATGACTTAATTGTAAATCAAAACTTCATTTGCAATTATACCAGATCATCTTTTTTTTATATCAAATTCTAGCTGTATTACAAAAATATGTATGCAATTTCAAACTAAGAACAAAGCAATTTCTGTCTGTTTTGGGGATGCTGTCTCACTGCCATACATGTATACCCTACATCTTTTGCTAAACATGCTAGATATAAGAATCTCTAAAACAGTAACTGTGAAAATATTCCATCACAAGTTTCCAAGTTTATATATCCTTCAAAAAGACTCAGAATTTTTTGAGTAAATTTATTCCCAAGATAATTTTAATTATTGAACAATGTAAGGACAATTAAAAATGCGAGATTAATTATTGCAGTTTCAGAAAATCCTGGATACAAATAATACCATCATTTAAATAAATTTGTATTTTTTTTTTGCCAAACGTATACAACTGTATAACCAATTTTAATTTAGACAAGAAATGAAAAAAAAATCTGATTTCTAAGTATAGACAAATATATAAGTATAGATAATTTTTTTTGTTCAAACATTCTGTGGCTGTTACAGAGGTCTTGATCAGTATTGAAGGCCAACATCAATATAACTTAAAGATGAACAACAACTGCAACACTTTTTTATGCTTCTGAACTTTTTGTATACCTTTATTCTATGTTAACTGTTATGAAATATAATTTTGTTTAAATGAAATCCTTTTTTGAAACTCCAGTTGTAAGAAAATTCACAAATCTCCAAACTGTCAGTATTTAGAATTCATTTCAACTGAGGTAAAAGCTCTTTAAGATGGTAAACATCAACTTCAGTGATACATGATGATGAAAATGAAGCTTAATTGTCCAGTTAATTTTCCTCTGTCTCTCAGCTTCAAAACACTAAATTCCAATTCATTTGGTCTTGAAACAGTCAATGCTTCTGCTTAGTACATATATGTACATTATATAGAATTGCTGTCTTTTTTTCTACTTTTCATGGACATATTTGGTGGCTTTCTAAACAAATTTTAATCAGATCTTCCGTAATGGCCATGATGAGTTATAAGGAACTTTCTACTGCAGGTCATCATCCCTGAAATATGAAAACGCAAATATAATATATATTAAATGAAATATCAGTAATCCACAGCTAAAAAAATTTTGCTAGCAAGTTCAGTATATTATTGTATTAATATCTGTCATGTCTGTGTAAATAAATTTTATTGCTGGTACAGATACTTCATTAACATTGATTAAATTAAGAAATTATCATGATTATTAGGTACATTTATTTTTGCAATTTTTGAAGAATGGACACAAATGTGATATTTATAATTGCGATTTCAGAAAAATCTGCATACTTGTACAGTTATATGTATAGATTTCAGAATGTGAGTTCCTTTTATTGCAATATTCAAAGTTGCCTCATAAAAACATTGCAATAATTTCTGAGTTTACATCATACAATATTCTTACAATGTACATGATGTAAGAACAGAAATTTATTTGCACAAATTATAAAACAGGAAGAAAAGCCAGGCTCGCAAACATGTTTAACCCATCCACATTCTGTATGTACAATGTATGTTCCTGAATTCAGTGGTTGTCTTTTGTTGCTGTGTTACATATTTCATTTTCATTAATTTTTTTACATAAATTAGACCATTAATTTTCTCCTTTGAAATCTTTTACATTTGTGATTTTGGGGCCTTTATAGCCAAATATATATGCAAAATGGGCTTTACTCAATGTAGAAGGCCATTTAGTGACCCATAGTTGTTAATGTCTGTGTCATTTGGACTCTTGGGGAGAGTTGTCTCATTGTACAATAGTTAGCTGATTGCAAGATAAAACAATTTACCTGTCTATAATAATAAAGCTCTCCAAATCAAACCATTACTTTATTTCATCAAAGCTGGAATGGCAAACTGTATCTTGTAATTGACAGGGGAGCAAAAAAAAAATAAGAGAAAGTAATTATTTAATTACAAATAGGTACTTTTTTAAAAATAAGGAGCATAAACATATGTGTAATGATTCATATAATTTTTAAAATTAAGAAATTACGTTTGCCACACAACCCTAATTTGATATTAGGATTTCCTCCATAGATATAATGCCTATTTTTTTTGGATTTCTAGAATTGCTGCATCCTATGCTAAATAAAGAGCTGTGCTAAAAAGAAAGCCCCCCCCAAAAAAAAAAATCTAAAACAAACAAGTGAATCTGTGAGCTACTAATGATACCCCCATATCCTTAAAGTAAAAGGTAAACAAAGGTTGTTGAGTGATGAATCTGAAAAAGCATCACACGGTATAGCTGACACATATCAACCCTGAAACCAAATTTAAGAAATCCTTGTAATGTTCCTGAGAAAGATGCAAAGAAAAATATTCATAATACGGACGGACTGACTGACTTGAGGATGTACAGACAGAAGTAAAACAGTATACCCACCCCCACTTTTTTAAAGACAAAAAGTGGGGTATAAAAATAAAAAAAAAAAAAAAAAAAATTGCGCACAGTGGCACAATTCATGAATAATTCTTATGAATAAAATCCCATAACTGGAATAAGTAAAATATGTTCCTGAGAAAGATGCAACAAAAAACATTCATGGGACGGACGGACTGACTGACTTGAGGATGTACAGACAGAAGTAAAACAGTATACCCACCCCACTTTTTTAAAGACTAAAAGTGGGGGTATAAAAATAAAAAAAAAAAAACTTGCGCACAGTGGCACAATTCATGAATAATTCTTATGAATAAAATCCCATAACTGGAATAAGTAAAATTTAAAATATATTAAAAATCGTAAGGAAGCTTACGTTACATTTCAGCAAGTTACATGAAAATGTGTTTAAGCGTTTTTGAGACATTGTCCGAAAAACGCAATAATTTCGACACGTTATTATGAATAAAGTCCCTATACTCAAAAACCAGGTATCAAAAATTTCTAATAGAAATGGAAAGGAAACTTAAGTCAATAAATTTAAACAATTCACCAAAGTTTCATGAATATTGGTGAAAGCTGTTTTGAGTTATCATCTGAATGATTCATCAGCAAGGCATTGCTCCAAATAAAGATATATTTCTTTCAAATATGTGTGATAGCTGTATGGCTGTTATTTAATTTATGATTATAATTTTTTGTTTAATTTGTGTTCATGGTGTCTGGTTCATTTTAACCGTTACGCTAGTCATGCTAGTTAGTCCATAACGTAATTTTTTTTTCTCAGCGGTTGGTGGTTGACTTACTTTCAGAGCAATAAGAATATGAGACCCCACTTAATCTATGGGTTCTTACAGAGCTGTGGCCTTTTCCTTTTATAAATTGATTATGTGATTTGCGTACTTAAGTGATTCCACAAACTGGTCTGTTGTCACAGAATAAACGACTTTATTACAAATTGGGCTTTTTTCTGCCTCTCTGACTAATGGTCTCCCAAAGCAAATTTTATAAATGGGTCCCTTCTGTTTACCGGGGATATACATGTACCTTCGAGTAATGGATTGAATTCCTGCCAACAGGGATACAGTTCAGATATTTTATGTAATACTCTATTTAAGAACGGTGATGCATGCAGTGATCTATTCAATTTATATTCTGTTTTACTTATATATATATATATATATGTAGGACTCTAAAGTGAGATGGGGATGTTAAAACGCGATGGTCACGCTAAAGTGCGATGGCCTACGCTAAAGTGGTCTGGTCTGTGCTATTTAATGGAACACGCTAAAGTCCGATGCCGCGATAAATACAGTGCGTTATTCCGCGAAAGTGCGTTTGTTCGCGAAAGTATTGATATTTGCAACGTTAAATCGCATTATGACGCTACAAGCCGTTTGTACAAACAAAAATGGACATGCCGTAAACGAGAATGTTTGTGCAGATAAAGATTTTTTAATAGACAAGAAACAAATGATCCCAATCCGGAACATTTTTGGTCGGTGCTAGGAGAGTGTGTATGCGGAGGAGTTACTTCCAAAAAAACCATCCACAGTAACAGAATGCAAACCTTTGATCCCACTGTGTCGGCGGGGACAAACATGATTCTGTCAGTATACTGGAAAAAAATGCTTTTCATCAACATAGACTGAAACTGTAAACAAAAAAAAAACAGATAAGATGTGGTGTAATTATCATCGAACAAATATTCACCAAAGACCAAATATCGTTGATGTATGCACCTAATAACGTTATGACCTTCAACGTGAAGCCTTGGCTTACGTCGCATAGAAAGCTATACAGGATCACGAAATGACTTGTGTAAAACAATTCAAAAGAGAATAACAACGACATGATTTAGAAACAATACAATAAACGAAAAACTAATATGAAGACAGCAAAAAACAAAAACCATCGCCTGAATCCCATTCCCGTTACACCATCGCACTTAAATGTGTTAAACCAACGTACTTTAGCGTGTCATATACCATCGCACTTTAGAGTGTCAAAACCATCGCCCTTTTGCATGTCATCTGATCGCACTTATAAAAACAATCAACCATCGCACTTTAGCGTCTGACACCATCGCACTTTAGCATGTTTAGTGTGACCATCGCACTTTAGAGTACCATCGCACTTTAAAGTCCTACATATATATATAAAAAAAATATGTCAAAGTGGGCAGTCTTGATGAGCAAACTTCATATTATAATTAGTATAATATTATTGTGTCACGAAAAGCTTCTTCAATTTTTTGCTGCGATTCCTTCCTAATAATGAAGGTCATAGGAACATGAGGAAGGCATCCCAGTTAATGATTAACAAAGACTTTCAAGAAATAATAATATTATTTTGACTATGTATTAAAAATTGTTATATTTAGCCTGCAATTTAAGTATATATTTTTCTGATTTAAAAAATACTGGTTCACAGATAATAAGATAATTTATTCAAGGTGCACAGGCTTTTTCCAGAGAAAGATGCACTGTCCTGTCCAGGATATTTCCAAATAATTACCCAGATACTCAGCCTTCTGCAGTCATTTTTAATGGACATAAAGATGGTATCATGTTGCTGTCACCTTTTAACTTCCTTAACAGCTTAAGTTGCATCCGATTTCAAAAAATTATTATTCATAGTACATATTAATTTGAAGTTCTTTATCACATACATGAACCATAAATATTCGATAGAATTGCAAAACTTTTTTGACAAGCATGAGAAATAAATTGTACGACAGGAATCATGGAATTAAATAAAGGGAAACATGTAGCACGCACATCGAACCAAACACGAGGTATTGAGAGGTAAACCGTCAAAACACGATAACAAGTGAAATAAAAGAGAAAACATTGCATAAAATTAACCCTTTACCACCCTTTTAAATTCAAAGTTGATTAATACCAACAGCACTAAGCAGAAAATATAGTATGGACTTCACACTGATTAAATGGTGGGAGTAGAAGTTGGAAAGAGAGGGGGGTGGGGTAGTCCAAATAATTATGACGTCTTGTAAGGCTTCCTTTTGAGCAAGTTTGTGTGCCCTGTGTTACAAATTAAGAGCTCCATTCTTTGAAAGTAGGGGTCATGGCTCCAGCAATGTGGTGCCGGAGAGAAGTGAACGGTGGAATCCCTCTATCCCCCCTCTTTCCCCGAATGGCAGGTACCTGCTAAACAAAAATTAGAAACGAATTTCAGGGTAAATGTTGAGAATGGGCTCTCGGTATAATGGAGGGATCTTGTTTTATTCGATATTTTGTTCATTTATTGACGGGACTCGATAAATTATTCAAATTTCAGATATTTGTTGCAATCTAGTTTCGTTTTGACCACCATGACCACGTGTATATCATACTTGCCAACACTGAACTCGTTTTTATCTATAAATATACAGTTTTTTTTATTTCTGCAGCGAATGATTAACAAAACAAGCAACGTATGTTTCAGAAATAATACATATTTGGTGGCTCACACTTACTTTTCTGGTTAGATTTTCACATAAAAGTGAAAATAATTTTCGCTGCAAGGTTCTTTCCATTCTGCAAACTACAAACATCTATTTGACGGCGATCGTCTACTGATTGGTTAATCTGCAAAAGGAGGCGGGGTCAACAAGCCGACAATCTCGTCAACAAAAACAGCTATTGCAACTGTTTGCCATAATAATTAAAGCACAAACATACAATATTCGTTTTTCGATAAACAAATTACATCATATGGATACCCGTTTTTAGTTAACAGGCATGTATGTAATTTGATTTCATACAGTTTCAACGATAGACGCGGCTTACGGAATCTTCGCCATTAATGAATATATGAATACATAATGAGGTCCTTACGAGGTTATCTGCCCCTGACAAAATCTTATCGAAATTGCCTTTACATCGCTGCGCAGAGCTACAATTAGTGTTACGGCTAGGGTTAGGATTAGGGTTAGACTTAGGGTTAAGATGAGATTTACAAATAGGATAAAAATTGAGTGAGGGCTACAACAGGGTTTGCCGTAAGGTAATGAATTGACACATGCGAATAGTAGAAGTCAAAACATAAACACTCAAGGCTACAATTAGTGTTACGGCTAGGGTTAGGATTAGGGTTAGACTAAGGGTTAAGATGAGATTTACAAATAGGATAAAAATTGAGTGAGGGCTACAATAGGGTTTGCCGTAGGGTAATGAATTGACACATGCGAACAGCTTAAGTCAAAACATAAACGCTCAGGGTTACAAATAGTGTTATGGCTAGGGTTAGAGTTATGGTTAGGGTTAAGATGAGATTTATAAATAGGATAAAAATTGGCTAAGGTTTGAAATAGGGTTTGCGATAGGATAATAAATTAACACATGCAAAGAGCCTAAATCAAAACATAAACACCCAGGGTTACACTTAGTGTTATGGCTAGGGTTAGGGTTAGGGTTAAGGTTAAAATGAGATTTACCAATAGGATAGAATTGAGTGAGGGCTACACTAGCGTTTGCCGTAAGGTAATGAATTGTCACATGCGAACAGCCCAAGTCAAAACATGATCACTTAGGGCTACAATTAGTGTTATGGCTAGAGTAGGGGTTAGGGTTAGACTTAAGGTTAAGATGAGATTTACAAATAGGATAAAAATTGAATGAGGGCTACATCAGGGTTTGCCGTAAGGTAATGAATTGACAAATGCGAATAGTATAAGTCAAAACATAAACACTCAGGGCTACAATTAGTGTTACGGCTTGGGTTAGGATTAGGGTTAGATGTAGGGTTAAGATGAGATTTACAAATACGATAAAAATTGAGTGAGGGCTACAATAGGGTTTGCCGTAGGGTAATGAATTGATACATGCCAACAGCCTAAGTCAAAACATAATCACTTAGGGCTAAAATTAGTCTTCTGGCTAGAGTAGGGGTTAGGGTTAGACTTAGGGTTAAGATGAGATTTATAAATAGGATAAACATTGAGTGAGGGCTACAATTGGGTTTGCCGTTAGGTTATGAATTGACACATGCGAATAGTATAAGTCAAAACATAAACACTCAGGGCTACAATTAGTGTTATGGCTAGGGTTAAGGTTAAAATGAGATTTACCAATAGGATAGAACTGAGTGAGGGCTACACTAGCGTTTGCCGTAGGGTAATGATATGTCACAAGCGAACAGCCTAATTCAACACTTAAACACTTAGGGCTACAATTAGTGTTATGGCTAGAGTTGGGGTTAGGGTTAGACTTAGGTTTAAGATGAGATTTACAAATAGGATAAAAATTGAGTGAGGGCTAAAATAGGGTTTGCCGTAAAGTAACGAATTGACACATGCAAATAGTATAAGTCAAAACATTAACACTCAGGGCTACAATTAGTGTTATGGCTAGGGTAAGGATTAGGGTTAGGCTTAGGGTTAAGATGAGATTTACAAATAGGATAAAAATTGAGTGAGGGCTAAAATAGCGTTTGCCGTAGGGTAAGGTAATGAATTGACACATGCAAACAAACTAAGTCAAAACATAAACGCTCAAGGTTACAAATAGTGTTATTGCTAAGGTTAGAGTTAGGGTTAGGGTTAGGGTTAAGATGAGATTGATAAAAAGGATAAAAATTGACTAAGGTTTGAAATAGGGTTTGCCATAGGATAAGAAATTAAAACATGCAAAGATCCTAATTCAACACATAAACACTCAGGGTTACAGTAAATGTTATGACTAGGGTTAGTGTTAGGGTTAGGGTTGAAATGAGATTTACCAGTAGGATAGAATTGAGTGAGGGCTACAGTAACGTTTGCCGTATGATAATTATATGTCACATGCTAACAGCCTAAGTCAAAACATAAACACTTAGGGCTACAATTAGTGTTATGGCTAGAGTTGGGGTTAGGATTGGACTTAGGGTTAAGATGAGATTTACAAATAAGATAAAAATTGAGTGAGGACTACAATAGGGTTTGCCGTAAGGTAACGAATTGACACATGCAAATAGTATAAGTCAAAAAATAAACACTCAGGACTACAATTAGTTTTATTGCTAGGGTAAGGATTAGGGTTAGGCTTAGGGTTACCATGAGATTTACAAATAGGATAAAAATTGTGTGAGGACTAAAATAGGGTTTGCCGTAGGGTAATGAATTGACACATGCAAACAGCCTAAATCAAAACATAAATGCTCATGGTTACAAATAGTGTTATTGCTAGGGTAAGAGTTAGGGTAAGGGTTAGGTTTAAGATGAGATTGATAAATAGGATAAAAATTGAGTGAGGGCTACAATAGGGTTGGCCGTAAGGTAATAAATTGACACATGCGAATAGTATAAGTCAAAACATAAAAACTTAGGGCTACAATTAAAGTTATGGCTAGGGTTAGGATTAGGGTGAGGGTTAGGAGTAAGATGAGATTTTCAAATAGGATGAAAATTTAGTGAGGGCTACAATAGGGTTTGCCGTAAGGTAACGAATTGACACATGCGAATAGTATAAGTCAAAACATAAACACTCAGGGCTACAATTAGTGTTATGGCTAAGGTTAGGATTAGGGTTAGGGTTAGTGATAAGATGAGATTTACAAATAGGATGAAAATTTAGTGAGGGCTACAATAGGGTTTGCCGTAAGGTAACGAATTGACACATGCAAATAGTATAATTCAAAACATAAACGCTCAGGTTTACAAATAGTGTTATGACTAGAGTTAGGATTAGGGTTAGGGTTAGGGGTAAGATGAGACTTACAAATATGATGACAATTTAGTGAGGGCTAAAATAGGGTTTGCCGTAGGATAATGAATTGACACAAGCGAAAAGCCTAAGTCAAACCATAAACACTTAGGGCTACAATTAGTGTTATGGCTAGGGTTAGGATTATGGTTAGGGTTAGGGGTAAGATGAGACTTACAAATATGATGAAAATTTAGTGAGGGCTAAAATAGGATTTGCCGTAGGATAATGAATTGATACAAATAAACAGCCTAAATCAAGCCATAAACACTTTGGGCTACAATTAGTGTTATGGCTAGGGTTGGGGTTAGGGTTAGACTTAGGGTTAAGATGAAATTTACAATTAGGATAAAAATTGAGTGAGGGCTAAAATAAGGTTTGCCGTAGGGTAATGAATTGACACATGCGAATAGTATAAGTCAAAACATAAACACCCAGGGCTACAATAAGTGTTAATGCTAGGGTTAGGATTAGGGTTAGACTTAGGGTTAAGATGAAATTTACAAATAGGATAAAAATTGAATGAGGGCTTCTGTAGGGTTTCCTGTAGGGTAATGAATTGACACATGCGAATAGTATAAGTCAAAACATAAACACTCAGGGCTACAATTAGTGTTATGGCTAGGGTTAGGATTATGGTTAGGGTTAGGGATCAGATGAGATTTACAAATAGGATGAAAATTTAGTGAAGGTAACAGTAGGGTTTGCTGTCGGGTAATGAATTGACACATGCGATTAGTATAAGTCAAAACATAACCACCCAGGGCTACAATAAGTGTTACTGCTAGGGTTAGGATTAGGTTTAGACTTAGGGTTAAGATGAGATTTACAAAATAGGATACAAATTGAGTGAGGGCTACAGTAGTGTTTGCCGTAGGGTAATGAATTGACACATGCGAATAGTATAAGTCAAAACATAAACACCCAGGGCTACAATAAGTGTTACTGCTAGGGTTAGGATTAGGGTTAGACTTAGGGTAAAGATAAGATTTACAAATAGGATGAAAATTTAGTGAGGGCTACAATAGGATTTGCCGTAAGGTAACGAATTGACATATGCGAACAGTATAAGTCAAAACATAAACACTCAGGACTACAATTAGTGTTATGGCTAGGGTAAGGATTAGGGTTAGGCTTAGGGTTAAAATGAGATTTACAAATAGGATACAAATTGAGTGAGGGCTACAATAGGGTTTGCCGTAAGGTAATGAATTGACACATGCGAATAGTATAAGTCAAAACATAAAAACTTAGGGATAAAATAAGTGTTATGGCTAGGGTTAGAGTTTGGGTTAGGTTTAGGGTTAATATGAGATTGATAAACAGGATAAAAATTGACTGATGTTTGCAGTAGGGTTTGCCATAGGGTAATAAATAAACACATGCAAAGAGCCTATTTCAAAACATAAACACTCAGGGTTACAAATAGTGTTGTGGCTAGGGTTAGAGTTAGGGTTAGGGTTAGGGTTAGGGTTAAGATAAGATTTATAAATAGGATAAAAGATGACTAAGGTTTGAAATAGGGTTTCCCATAGGATAATAGATTAACACATGCAAAGAGTCTATATCAAAACATAAACACTCAGGGTTACAATAAGTGTTATGGCTAGGGTAAGGATTAGGGTTATGCTTAGGGTTAAGATGAGATTTACAAATAGGATTAAAATTGAGTGAGGGCTACAATAGGGTTTGCCGTAAGGTTATGAAGTGACACATGCGAATAGTATAAGTCAAAACATAAACACTCAGGGCTACAATTAGTGTTACGGCTAGGGTTAGGATTAGGGTTAGACTTAGGGTTAAGATGAGAATTACAATGAAGATAAAAATTGAGTGAGGGCTAAAATAGGGTTTGCCGTAGGGTAATGAATTGACACATGCAAACAGCCTAAGTCAAAACATAAACGCTCAGGGTTACAAATAATGTTATGGCTAGCTCTATAAAGCGAAAAGCGGTGAAACCCTAAAATCAGAAAACAATTGATTTGTTTGTCTTAACTGATCATTTGTAATGATAGTAGTCACATTTCAATCTTTTTTTTGGCAAAAAGTCACATATTGCAAATTTAGAGCCTTAAACTAATATTTGTGCTTTTTTTTAGCTTTTCCTACCCTGGCAATATTCTTTCATATAAAAATTTGTCCTAAATTATTATGAATGCACAGTAAGTTGTTTCTATGGTATTAAACATTAAAACATAGGTTGCTTACTATCCAAAAAAAGTGTCATCATGAAGATTTAACGAAATTATTTGATTTTTACCCCTTATATCATTGCGTCATAACATGTAGTTGGCAGATAACATAGCCTAATGTAAACACTGCATAAACTCACCACAATCCCATCTATTGTCTCAAATGAAAGTTTTCTACCTTAAATTTTATTGACTGATAGTAAATAAAAACAGTTTAATGACCATGATTGCACTTTTGATCAATTAATAGCCCCATTTCTGACACCTGGTGAAAAAAAGGTGGGTCAATATTCCTTTACTCTTCAATACCTTGGATTTTTTACTAAACTCATTGTAAAAATTGTGGAAAGTCTTTAAAGCAATAGAACAAACAAGGAAAAAACAACCAAAACTGATCTTGATATTGAAAGTTTATGTTCCTGTAGTCCAAAATGAAATTTTTAAGTATTTTCTATTAAAGTCATACATTACAGTCAGTTAAAATTGAGCTGTGAATTTTGTAATATAAGTCGCATTTTGCTCAGATAGGATTTTTTTTACTACAAATTGACTAAGAATTAAGAATTAAGCAAAACAAAAGATTTCTGATAAACTTTTTTTGCTCTTTAAGTTTCAGACCACCAATTTCTCCTTAAATTAAAACGTATGTAAAAGTAGTCCTTTTCTGACACAAAATAGTCCTTTTGATGTCCGTGTTCACTTGAACTAACCAACAAATTTGCAGAAATGAAACTTTTGATGAAAGAGAAATATATTTAGATCATTTTGAGCCAAAATTTACTTGGCTATGAGTTTGCATTAAAAATTCAGGATTAATGCGCTCCATAGTATACTAATTTAAGATTTCCAGAAAACCAGGAGTTATTTTGGTAGTACTTGTGTTTCCAAGATCAGATTTTTTCTAATAAGATTTTAAACATGGGTTGAAAATTGGCATGTAGAAAGGTGATAGATGTACAATTCAGGATATACCTGGTTTCTATGAAGTTAAACTTACGGTAAATTATTTAGAAAGCTGTGAAAATTGCAAAAATTTGGTTGAACAGATAGGGATTTTATAATTGGTTGTGTGACACCTTAAAAGCGAAAAGCCGTGAAACCCCAAAATCAGAAAACAATTGTTTTTTTTTTTTTACTTAACTGATCATTTGTAATGATAGTAGCCACATTTCAATCTTTTTTTTTTGGCAAAAAGTCACATATTGCAAATTTAGAGCCTTAAACCTGTATTTGTGCTTTTTTTTTTAGCTTTTCCAACCCTGGCAATATGTTTTCATATAAAAAATTGTCCTAAATTATTATGAATGCACAGTAAGTTGTTTCTATGGTATTAAAGATTAAAACATAGGTTGTTTACTATCCAAAAAAAAAGTGTCGTCATGAAGATTTAACGCAATTATTTGATTTTTACCCCTTATATCAATGCGTCATACCATGAAGTTGGCAGATAACATAGCCTAATGTAAACACTGCATAAACACACCACAATCCCATTTATTGTCTCAAATGAAAGTTTTCTTCCTTAAATTTTATTGACTGATAGTAAATAAAAACAGTTTAATGACCATAATTGCACTTTTGATCAATTAATAGCCCCATTTCTGACACCTGGTGAAAAAAAGGGGGGTCAATATTCCTTTACTCTTCAATACCTTGGATTTTTAACTAAACTCATTGTTAAAATTGTGGAAAGTCTTTAAGGCAATAGGAAAAACAAGGAAAAATCAACCAAAACTGATCTTGATATTGAAAGTTTATGTTCCTGTAGTCCAAAATGAAATTTTCAAGTATTTTTTTATTAAAGTCATACATTACAGTCAGTTTAAATTGAGCTGTGAATTTTGTAATAAAGTCGCATTTTGCTCAGATAGGATTTTTGTACTACAAACTGACTAAGAATTAAGAATAAAGCAAAACAAAAGATTTCTGTAATTTTTTTTTTGCTCTTTAGGTGTCAGACCACCAATTACTCCCTCAAATTTAGAACGTATGTAAAAGTAGTCCTACTCTGACACAAAATAGTCCTTTTGATGTCCTTGTTCACTTGAACTAACCAACAAATTTGCAGAAATGAAACTTTTGATGAAAGAGAAATATATTTAGATCATTTTGAGCCAAAATTTACTTGTCTATGAGTTTGCATTAACAATTCAGGATCAATGCGCTCCATAGTATACTAATTTAAGATTTCCAGAAAACCAGGAGTTATTTTGGTAGTACCTGTGTTTCAAAGATCAGATTTTTCTAATAAGATTTTAAACATGGGTTGAAAATTGGCATGCAGAAAGGTGATACATGTACAATTCAGGATATACCTGGTTTCTATGAAGTTAGACTTACGGTAAAATATTTAGAAAGCTGTGAAAATTGCAAAATTTGGTTGAACAGATAGGGATTTTTAATTGGTGGTCTGACACATAAAGCAAGTCTGAAAAAAGGTTTTGACTGTATCATACATCACCTAAACCAATCACAAACAGTTAGAGTGTAATCAGTTATGTAATTTGACACGTGTCTTGCGGTTCACTGATTTTCGGCAAAATCAAAGAAAAACATTGTTCGATTATTCATTTATTTGTGATTCTTTTTCGATAATATTTGGAATTTATGCATTAGATATCACTCTCTATCATGATATGAAATGTGTTACATGTAATAGCACTCCTTCTAGTCCTTAGTGGCATATTTTAAGTCCTTAGTGCACTAAGGAGTCCTTAGCAGTGTTTAGACGCACCCGGATCCAGGACTTTACAAAGACACAGGGGCGTAATTCTATAAATTAGAAGAAAAAATTAATGATTTTAGGGTTATATAGTTTCTTATCAAAGCACACACCTCATACACCCCACTTGAATCTGCAACTCTCTTTGCAATTAATAACTTTGTACAAACTTCGTCGTTTCAAAATATGAAATAGAAAGTGTTTTTTATTCTTAGGAATATTTTATGATATTTTGTGTACAATGTAAGTATTAAATAGTGTTTTAAAGTCAAAGAAGATAATTATTTTTTTACAATTTCTTAACGAATATTTTAGAATATCCATATGATTGAAATCTGGTTTGGAAATGTTTTGTACTCAATGAAATTTATTACGACATATTAAATATTAATTCCTTTTCAGTGACTATTTTGGGATCAAATGTAATGAGGTTTATACTTAGGTATGTGCCAAAACAGGGAAAAAGTATACAAGTAAGTTGGAGGTCAATCAGTCTTCGTTATTTCAAAATTAGAGGTAGTTAAAATTTGAAAAGGTTAAACGTTTTTGTTTGTTTTCTTTTCACTAAAACTTTAAGTACAAACCTCTTCTATTAATCTTCCTCTGAGCAAATTCTTGAGGGGAAATCTATATTCAGTAATCGTTTCAATTATTATTTGTCTTAAACCAATTTAAAAGTACATAAGACGGAACTTAAACTTTAGATGTGGGTTTAACGTCAATAAGACAGCAATCAAACGACAAAATCCACATAAAGACATCGTTATGGCAACATATATAGTGTTCAACAATAGACAGGTGTCTACACAATATGTCCAGTTCTAAATCGTCCCGAATTCATATAAAACTGTAAATAAATTTAACCAGAAACATAATATACATGTATTATATGTCTCTGTTTTAACAGAAACAATTATTGATTTGGCATTAAAATGCGACTCTCCAAATAATTTAACAATTTAGGAGAAAGCCTGAATATAAAAAATTTGATAATTTATCAGTTCCCAATATTAAAGTTTTACTACTTAAAGGCCTATTTCCCCCTTCCTTTGCTCTGCAAGAAAACTTTCCCGTAAGCCGTTGATTGAACAGCGTCCGAATATTTCCAAAAACATTCATGTAATATGATGATGTCATGTTATTGGTCGATCAAATCGGTATACATTGTATATCATTTCATCTGCACGTTCGGGATGACCCTTCAACCCAAGATCCTACGTCGTTCGGGTCAAGTAAGGTCACCCGGGCCGTGCAGACAAAATGCATACAAAATGCAATATATCGATTTGCTTGTTCCATAATTATAACAAATTTTTGTGTGTCCAGTTGATGAAGGATAGAAACGTATTTTTACATACAATTAAATAACAACAAGGTGTATTTTACCTAGAAATTAACCTTGCGATCTTCCATATCATGATTTTGCTGAATTCAATAATGCACTGCTAACTAATATTGAATAATTACATAAATAATGCTTAAAAAATGATGAAATTATATTGTTATCAATCTAAAAATATTATACATGTACAACAAGAATAAAATTAATCAAATCATACCAGAGTGAATATATGTCTCTGATAATAACAAATCATTTTTTTTTATACTGAAGGATAAACCCTTATGTTACAATATTAATATTTTCTTGCAGTGTGTTTCCATGGAGACAACCCTTTGTAATATGTCTTTATAAATAAGAAGATGTGGTATGAGTGCCAATGAGACAACTCTCCATCCAAGTCACAATGTATAAAAAGTTAACAATTACAGGTCAAAGTACGGCCTTCAACACGGAGCCTTCAAATTGGCTCACACCGAACAGCAAGCTATAAAGGGCCCAAAAATGACTAGTGTAAAAAAAATTCAAACAGGAAAACTAACGGTCTAATCTATAAAAAAGAAACAAGCGAGAAACAAACCATTCAAAATTTTTTTTTTTTGGACTATTTATGATCATAGTTGCCTTGTTGTATAATCAGTCAAGACCCTCATGGGTAGTCAATGTCGTTAAAAAACCCCCTTATCGTATAATCAGTTGCACATGTCCTAATTGTTAAGAAAAGGGAAAAAAAAGTAATAACCGGTTTGTCAAAACCACATTTTCAAAATTTACTGTTTCGAACAGCTTGAGACTGTTTTATTTTTTTTTTCTGTGTGCATATACGATGATCATAAAGTGTCATGAGGGGTCTTTTTTCACAAAAAAATCTTACTGCAAAAATTGGTCGCAAGTAATTCTTTCATGTTCATGACTTACGAGTATTTTTTTCTCGTAAGATTTCTTGTGACATTAATCGCTGAGCGGCTTTCAGACGTACCGAAAAAAAGATATGGGATAAACGTCAATAGACAAGCAACCCAACGACAAAAATAATATTTAAGAGACTTCTAACTATTTATGAGTTGAACTTGAGAAATCTTTCAATGCCATGTGAATGTATTTAGGTTGGGGCGTTTTTCGATATATAAAGAAGTCAAATAGACAAAAAAAATAAAGAAAGGGAAAAATTCTCCATTTTCAGCGACAAATTGCTTTTTGTTTTTCAGTTTTTGAATTGCAGCACTTAACACCATATTCCTGTCTTTTCGTCGCTCAAATTTAGCCACTATGCCCCTTGGACTCTTGTCCTTTTTTGGTTTAAGTCTGTGAACAACATGAAAGTTTATTTCCTCTTCTATTTGTATTTCACTCTTAATAAAATCTTTCAGAATTGCTTCAGTGTCCTCATCTTGATTGTAATCATCTGGGACACCTTTAAATATCAAATTTTCCCTCATAGATCTTGATTGTTGCTCTATTACTTTCTCTTTTAATTGTCTGTTTTCTTCAAATAGAATGTAATTTTGTTCACCCATGTCCTGTACTCTGTTTGACATTTCACTTAGCCCTTGATCAAGGTTAATGATATTATTAGTATGTGTCTTTATCTGTTCTTTCATGTTAGAAACTT
The DNA here is from genome assembly GCF_021869535.1 of Mytilus californianus. Taxonomy (NCBI): domain Eukaryota; kingdom Metazoa; phylum Mollusca; class Bivalvia; order Mytilida; family Mytilidae; genus Mytilus; species Mytilus californianus. Next base: position 24,190,832 of record NW_026262723.1, on the reverse strand, counting down.
CACAGTCTATTTTCTTGCAGTGTGTTTCCATGGAGACAACCCTTTGTAATATGTCTTCTAGCATATCTAATTTTTTCAGTCTTTCTGTCACTTCACTCATAAATTTATTTAAATCTGGATTTGTGTATTGGTATGGTGATGGTGTTAATAGTGGCATGGTGGACAGCATAGCAGGCAATTGTTGATGATTACTCTGCATCATATTAGCTGGTGTAGTATGAGGGGCTGGTGGCTGAAATGGTGTAAACGGATAGCCGGGATAAGTCCCATACAATGTTTGGTGGGCAGCAGAATAAACATTACTGGTTAAAGGTGACTGGTTCGTTTCCTGATTAGTTTGTGGTGTTTGAGGTTTGGAACAAGCTGGGCTTTGTTCTTTACTCTTTGAGTTATGTGGGTTTGAGTTCTTTGAGTTTTTTTGTCAGCCATCTTTATCTTTTTGTTTGAAAATGGCGACCCTGTTTGTTTTCGTTTTCGTTTACTTTTATTCTTCTTTTTCTTACTACTTGCCATCAATAAATATTGTTGTTGTTGATGAATTGATTTCAAATAACATCTGGGAACATAATATGCGTGTTTGCTGTGACATCTTTCAGTTTAAATCCAAAAAAACACAAAAATTTCTACACTGGTAAAATGTTTCGACTAGCTCCTGACGCCATTATTTTTGAACACAAATGAAATAATATGAAAATAAAAAAAAATAGAAAATGGAAATGATAATAAATAAGATAAAATGTTGCTTTATTAAAGAACTTCTTTCTTAAATGCACTTAGGTACGTATTTGTAAATTAATTATATTTCTTTATTTCATTTAAATTTTTTGTATTCTTTTTTGGAGAATTTTTCCCTTTCTTTATTTTTTTTGTCTATTTGACTTCTTTATATATCGAAAAACGCCCCAACCTAAATACATTCACATGGCATTGAAAGATTTCTCAAGTTCAACTCATAAATAGTTAGAAGTCTCTTAAATATTTTTTTTGTCGTTGGGTTGCTTGTCTATTGACGTTTATCCCATATCTTTTTTTCGGTACGTCTGAAAGCCGCTCAGCGATTAATGTCACAAGAAATCTTACGAGAAAAAAATACTCGTAAGTCATGAACATGAAAGAATTACTTGCGACCAATTTTTGCAGTAAGATTTTTTTGTGAAAAAAGACCCCTCATGATACTTTATGATCATCGTATATGCACACAGAAAAAAAAAATAAAACAGTCTCAAGCTGTTTGAAACAGTAAATTTTGAAAATGTGGTTTTGACAAACCGGTTATCACTTTTTTGTCCCTTTTCTTAACAATTAGGACATGTGCCACTGATTATACGATAAGGGGGTTTTTTAACGACATTGACTACCCATGAGGGTCTTGACTGATTATACAACAAGGCAACTATGATCATAAATAGTCCAAAAAAAATAATTTTTGAATGGTTTGTTTCTCGCTTGTTTCTTTTTTATAGATTAGACCGTTAGTTTTCCTGTTTGAATTTTTTTTACACTAGTCATTTTTGGGCCCTTTATAGCTTGCTGTTCGGTGTGAGCCAATTTGAAGGCTCCGTGTTGAAGGCCGTACTTTGACCTGTAATTGTTAACTTTTTATACATTGTGACTTGGATGGAGAGTTGTCTCATTGGCACTCATACCACATCTTCTTATTTATATTGTCATAATTGCTTATGAATGTAATATTGTTTTCAGCAATTTATATTGTAACATAAGGGTTTATCCTTCAGTATAAAAAAATGATTCGTTATTATCAGAGACATATATTCACTCTGGTATGATTTGATTAATTTTATTCTTGTTGTACATGTATAATATTTTTAGATTGATAACAATATAATTTCATCATTTTTTAAGCATTATTGATATAATTATTCAATATTAGTTAGCAGTGCATTATTGAATTCAGCAAAATCATGATATGGAAGATCGCAAGGTTAATTCCTAGGTAAAATACACCTTGTTGTTATTTAATTGTATGTAAAAATACGTTTCTATCCTTCATCAACTGGACACACAAAAATTTGTTATAGTTATGGAACAAGCAAATCGATATTTTGCACTTTGTATGCATTTTGTCTGCACGGCCCGGGTGACTTTACTTGACCCGATCTTGGATTGAAGGGTCATCCCGAACGTGCAGATGAAATGATATACAATGTATACCGATTTGATCGACCAATAACATGACATCATCATATTACATGAATGTTTTTGGAAATATTCGGACGCTGTTCAATCAACGGCTTACGGGAAAGTTTTCTTGCAGAGCAAAGGAAGGGGGAAATAGGCCTTTAAGTAGTAAAACTTTAATATTGGGAACTTTTAAATTATCAACCTTGTATTCAGGCTTTCTCCTAAATTGTTAAATTATTTGGAGAATCGCATTTTAATGCCAAATCAATAATTGTTTCTGTTTAAACAGAGACATATAATACATGTATATTATGTTTCTGGTTAAATTTATTTACAGTTTTATATGAATTCGGGACGATTTAGAACTGGACATATTGTGTAGACACCTGTCTATTGTTGAACACTATATATGTTGCCATAAAGATGTCTTTATATGGTTTTTGTCGTTTGATTGCTGTCTTATTGACGTTAAACCCACATCTAAAGTTTAAGTTCCGTCTTATGTACTTTTAAATCGGTTTAAGACAAATAATAATTGAAATGATTATTGAATATAGATTTCCCCTCAAGAATTTGCTCAGAGGAAGATTAATAGAAGAGGTTTGTACTTAAAGTTTTAGTGAAAAGAAAACAAACAAAAACGTTTAACCTTTTCAAATTTTAACTACCTCCAATTTTGAAACAACGAAGTCTGATTGACCTCCAACTTACTAGTATGCCTTTTCCCTGTTTTGGCACATACCTTAATATAAACCTCATTACATTTGATCCCAAAATAGTCACTGAAAAGGAATTAATATTTAATATGTCGTAATAAATTTCATTGAGCACAAAACATTTCCAAACCAGATTTCAATCATATGGATATTCTAAAATATTCGTTAAGAAATTGTAAAAAAATAATTATCTTCTTTGACTTTAAAACACTATTTAATACTTACATTGTACACAAAATATCATAAAATATTCCTAAGAATAAAAAACACTTTCTATTTCATATTTTGAAACGACTAAGTTTGTACAAAGTTATTAATTGCAAAGAGATTTGCAGATTCAAGTGGGGTGTGTGGGGTGTGTGAGGTGTGTGCTTTGATAAGAAACTATATAACCCCAAAATTGATAAATTTTTTCTTCTAATTTATAGAATTACGCCCCTGTGTCTTTGTAAAGTCCTGGATCCGGGTGCGTCTAAACACTGCTAAGGACTCCTTAGTGCACTAAGGACTTATAATATGCCACTAAGGACTAGAAGGAGTGCTATTACATGTAAACACATTTCATATCATGATAGAGAGTGATATCTAATGCATAAATTCCAAATATTATCGAAAAAGAATCACAAATAAATGAATAATCGAACAATGTTTTTCTTTGATTTTGCCGAAAATCAGTGAACCGCAAGACACGTGTCAAATTACATAACTGATTACTCTCTAACTGTTTGAGATTGGTTTAGGTGATGTATGGTACAGTCAAAACCTTTTTTCAGACTACCATTTAAAAATCACTATCTGTTCAACCAAATTTTGCAATTTTCACAGCTTTCTAAATAGTTTACCGTAAGTTTAACTTCATAGAAACCAGGTACATCCTGAATTGTACATGTATCACCTTTCTGCATGCCAATTTTCAACCCATGTTTAAAATCTTCTTAGAAAAATCTGATCTTGGAAACACAGGTACTACCAAAATAACTCCTGGTTTTCTGGAAATCTTAAATTAGTATACTATGGAGCGCATTGATCCTGAATTTTTAATGCAAACTCATAGCCAAGTAAATTTTGGCTCAAAATGATCTAAATATATTTCTCTTTCATCAAAAGTTTCATTTCTGCAAATTTGTTGGTTAGTTCAAGTGAACACGGACATCAAAAGGACTATTTTGTGTCAGAGTAGGACTACTTTTACATACGTTTTAATTTAAGGAGAAATTGGTGGTCTGACACTTAAAGAGCAAAAAAAGTTTATCAGAAATCTTTTGTTTTGCTTTATTCTTAATCCTTAGTCAATTTGTAGTAAAAAAAAATCCTATCGGAGCAAAATGCGACTTATATTACAAAATTCACAGCTCAATTTAAACTGACTGTAATGTATGACTTTAATAGAAAATTCTTGAAAAATTCATTTTGGACTACAGGAACATAAACTTTCAATATCAAGATCAGTTTTGGTTGATTTTACCTTGTCTGTCCTATTGCTTTAAAGACTTTCCACATTTTTTACAATGAGTTTAGTAAAAAATCAAAGGTATTGAAGAGTAAAGGAATATTGACCCCCTTTTTTTCACCAGGTGTCAGAAATGGGGCTATTAATAGATCAAAAGTGCAATCATGGTCATTAAACTGTTTTTATTTACTATCAGTCAATAAAATTTAAGATAGAAAACTTTCATTTGAGACAATAAATGGGATTGTGGTGAGTTTATGCAGTGTTTACAATATGCTATGTTATCTGCCAACTACATGGTATGACGCAATGATATAAGGGATCAAAATCAAATAATTGCGTTAAATCTTCATGATGACACTTTTTTTTGGATAGTAAGCAACCTATGTTTTGATGTTTAATACCATAAAAACAACTTACTGTGCATTCATAATAATTTAGGACAATTTTTTATATGAAAGAATATTGCCAGGGTGGGAAAAGCTAAACAAAAAGCACAAATATAGGTTTAAGGCTCTAAATTTGCAATATATGACTTTTTGCCAAAAAAAAAGATTGAAATGTGGCTACTATCATTACAAATGATCACTTAAGACAAAAAAATCAATTGTTTTCTGATTTTGGGGTTTCACCGCTTTTCGCTTTAAAGAGCTAGCCATAACACTATTTGTAACCCTGAGCGTTTATGTTTTGACTTAGGCTGTTCGCATGTGTCAATTCATTACCCTACGGCAAACCCTATTTTAGCCCTCACTCAATTTTTATCCTCATTGTAATTCTCATTTTAACCCTAAGTCTAACCCTAATCCTAACCCTAGCCGTAACACTAATTGTAGCCCTGAGTGTTTATGTTTTGACTTATACTATTCGCATGTGTCAATTCATTACCTTACGGTAAACCCTATTGTAGCCCTCACTCAATTTTAATCCTATTTGTAAATCTCATCTTAACCCTAAGCCTAACCCTAATCCTTACCCTAGCCATAACACTAAATGTAACCCTGAGTGTTTATGTTTTGACTTATACTATTCGCATGTGTCAATTCGTTATTGTAGCAAACCCTATTGTAGCCCTCACTCAATTTTTATCCTATTTGTAAATCTCATCTTAACCGTAAGTCTAACCCTAACCCCAACTCTAGCCATAACACTAATTGAAGCCCTAAGTGTTTATGTTTTGACTTAGGCTGTTCGCATGTGACAATTCATTACCTTACAGCAAACGCTAGTGTAGCCCTCACCCAATTCTATCCTCTTGGTAAATCTCATTTTAACCTTAACCTTAACCCTAACCCTAGCCATAACACTAATTGTAACCCTGAGTGTTTATGTTTTGAAATAGGCTCTTTGCATGTGTTAATTCATTACCCTATGACAAACTATTGCAAACCTCAGTCAATTTTTATCCTAACTCTAACCCTAGCCATAACACTATTTGTAACCCTGAGCGTTTATGTTTTGACTTAGGCTGTTCGCATTTGTCAATTCATTACCCTACGACAAACCCTACTATAGCTCTCACGCAATTTTTATCCTATTTGTAAACCTCATCTTAACCCTAAGTTTAACCCTAATCGTAACCCTAGCCGTAACACTTATTGTAGCCCTGCGTCTTTATGTTTTGACTTATACTTTTCGCATGTGACAATTCATTACCCTACGGCAAACGCTAGTGTATCCCTCACTCAATTCTGTACTATTGGTAAAGCTCATTTTAACCCTTACCCTAACCCTAACCCTAGCCAAAACACTAACTGTAACCCTGAGTGTTTGTGTTTTGAATACGGCTCTTTGCATTTGTTAATTTATTATCCTATGGCAAATCCTATTTCAAACCTTAGTTAATTTTTATCCTATTTATAAATCCCATCTTAACCCTAACCCTAACCCTAACTCTAACCCTAGCCATAACACTATTTGTAACCCTGAGTGTTTATGTTTTGACTTATACTATTCGCAAGTGTCAATTCATTACCCTACGCCAAACCCTATTTTAGCCCTCACTAATTTTTCATCCTATTTGTAAATCTCATCTTACCCCTAAAGCTAACCCTAATCCTAACCCTAGCCATAACACTAATTGTAGCCCTGAGTGTTTATGTTTTGACTTATACTATTCTCCTGTGTCAATTCATTATCCTACGGCAAACCCTATTGTAGCCCTCACTCAATTTTAATCCTATTTGTAAATCTCATCTTAACCCTAAGCCTAACCCTAATCCTTACCCTAGCCATAACACTAATTGTAACCCTGAGTGTTTATGTTTTGACTTAGGCTGTTCGCATTTGTCAATTCATTACCCTACGACAAACCCTACTATAGCTCTCACGCAATTTTTATCCTATTTGTAAACCTCATCTTAACCCTAAGTCTAACCCTAATCCTAACCCTAGCCGTAACACTTATTGTAGCCCTGGGTCTTTGTGTTTTGACTTATACTTTTCGAATGTGACAATTCATTACCATACGGCAAACGCTAGTGTATCACTCACTCAATTCTGTACTATTGGTAAATCTCATTTTAACCCCTACCCTAACCCTAACCCTAGCCAAAACACTAACTGTAACCATGAGTGTTTGTGTTTTGAATTAGGCTCTTTGCATTTGTTAATTTATTATCCTATGGCAAAACCTATTTCAAACCTTAGTCAATTTTTATCCTATTTATAAATCTCATCTTAACCCTAACCCTAACTCTAACCCTAGCCATAACACTATTTGTAACCCTGAGCGTTTTTTTTTTTTTACTTAGGCTGTTTGCATGTGTCAATTCATTACTCTACGGCAAACCCTATTTTAGCCCTCACTAATTTTTCATCCTATTTGTTAATCTCATCTTACCCCTAAACCTAACCCTAATCCTAACCCTAGCCATAACACTAATTGTAGCCCTGAGTGTTTATGTTTTGACTTATACTATTCTCCTGTGTCAATTCATTATCCTACGGCAAACCCTACTGTAGCCCTCACTAAATTTTCATCCTATTTGTAAATCTCATCGTACCCCTAACCCTAATCCTAACCCTAGCCGTAACACTTATTGTAGCCCTGGGTGTTTATGTTTTGACTTATACTATTCGCATGTGTCAATTCGTTACATTACGACAAACCCTATGGTAGCCCTCACTCAATGTTTATTCTTTTTGTAAATCTCATCTTAACCCTAAGTCTAACCCTAACCCCAACTCTAGCCATAACACTAATTGAAGCCCTAAGTCTTTACGATTTGACTTAGGCTGTATGCATGTGACAATTCATTAACCTACGGCAAACGCTAGTGTAGCCCTCACTCAATTCTATCCTATTGGTATATCTCATTTTAACCCTTACTCTTACCCTCACCCTAACCCTAGCCATAACACTAACTGTGACCCTGAGTGTTTATGTTTTGAATTAGGCTCTTTGCATGTGTCAATTAATCACCCTACGGCAAACCCTATTTTAGCCCTCACTTAATTTTCATCCTATTTGTAAATCTCATCTTACCCCTAACTCCTAAACCCTAATCCTAACCCTAACCCTAACACTAGTTGTAGCCCTCGGAGTTTATGTTTTGACTTATACTATTCTCATATGTCAATTCATTACCCTACTATCAAACCCTTCTGTATCCCTCTCTCAATATTTATCCTATTTGTAAATCTCATCTTACCATTTATCCTAACCCTAGCCATAACACTAATTGTAGCCCTGGGTGTTTATGTTTTGACTAACTCTATTGGCATGTGTCAATTCGTTACCTTCCGGCAAACCTTATTGTAGCCCTTACTCAATGTTTATCCTATTTGTAAATCTCATCTTAACCCTAAGTCTAACCCTAACCCCAACCCTAGCCATAACACTTATTGTAGCCCTGAGTGTTTATGTTTTGACTTAGGCTGTTCGCATGTGACAATTCAATACCCTACGGCAAACGCTAGTGTAGCCCTCAGTCAATTCTATCCTATTGGTAAATCTCATTTTAACCCTAACCCTAACCCTAGCCATAACACTAACTGTTTATGTTTTGAATTAGGCTCTTTGCATGTGTTAATTTCTTATCCTATGGCAAACCCTATTTCAAACCTTAGTCAATTTTTATCCTATCTATAAATCTCATCTTAACCCTAACCCTAACCATAACTCTAACCCTAGCAATAACACTATTTGTAACCCTGAGCGTTTATGTTTTGACTTAGGCTATTCGCATGTGTCAATTCATTACCCTTCGGCAAACCCTGTTTTAGCCATCACTCAATTTTTATCCTATTTGTGAATTTCATCTCAACCCTAAGCCTAACCCTAATCCTTACCCTAGCCATAACACTAATTGTAGCCCTGAGTGTTTATGTTTTGACTTATACTATTTGCATGTGTCAATTCGTTACCTTACGGTAAACCCTATTGTAGCCCTCACTCAATTCTATCCTATTGGTAAATCTCATTTTAACCCTAACCCTAACCCTAACCCTAACCCTAGCCATAACACTAATTGTAGCCCTAAGTGTTTATGTTTTGACTTAGGCTGTTCCCATGTGACATATAATTACACTACGGCAAACGCTAGTGTAGCCCTCACTCAATTCTATCCTATTGGAAAATCTCATTTTAACCTTAACCCTAACCCTAACCCTAACCCTAGCCATAACACTAATTGTAGTTCTGAGTGTTTATGTTTTGACTTATACTATTCGCATGTGTCAATTCATTACCTTACGGCAAACCCTATTGTAGCCCTCACTCAATTGTTATCCTATTTATAAATCTCATCTTAACGCTGACCCTAACCCTAAATCTAACCCTAGCCATACCACTATTTGTAACCCTGAGCGTTTATGTTTTGACTTAGGCTGTTCGCATGTGTTAATTCATTACCCTACGGCAAACCCTATATTAGACCTCAATCAATTTTTTTCCAATATGTAAATCTCATCTTAACCCTAAGCCTAACCCTAATCCTTACCCTATCCATAACACTAATTGTAGCCCTGAGTGTTTATATTTTGACTTATACTATTTGCATGTGTCAATTCGTTACCTTACGGCAAACCCTAATGTAGCCCTCACTCAATTTTTATCCTATTTGTAAGTCTCATTTTAACCCTAAGCCTAACCCTAACCCCAACTCTAGCCATAACACTAATTGTAGTCCTAAGTGTTTATGTTTTGACTTAGGCTGTTCGCATGTGACAATTCATTATCCTACGGCAAACGCCAAACGCTAGTGTAGCCCTCACTCAATTCTATCCTATTGGTAAATCTCATTTTAACCTTAACCCTAACCCTAGCCATAACACTAATTGTAGCCCTGAGTGTTTATGTTTTGACTTATACTATTCGCATGTGTCAATTCATTATCTTATGGCAAACCCTATTGTAGCCCTCACTCAATTTTTATCCTATTTGTAAATCTCATCTTAACCCTAAGCCTAACCCTAACCCCAACTCTAGCCATAACACTAATTGTAGTCCTAAGTGTTTATGTTTTGACTTAGGCTGTTCGCATGTGACAATTCATTATCCTACGGCAAACGCCAAACGCTAGTGTAGCCCTCACTCAATTCTATCCTATTGGTAAATCTCATTTTAACCTTAACCCTAACCCTAGCCATAACACTAATTGTAGCCCTGAGTGTTTATGTTTTGACTTATACTATTCGCATGTGTCAATTGATTACCTTACGGCAAACCCTATTGTAGCCCTCACTCAATTTTTATCCTATTTATTAATCTTATCTTAACCCTAACCCTAACCCTAACTGTTACCCTAGCCATAACACTATTTGTAACCCTGAGCGTTTATGTTTTGACTTAGGATTTTAGCATGTGTCAATTCATTACCCTACGACAAACCCTATTGTAGCCCTCACTCAATTTTTATTTTATTTGTAAGTCTCATTTTAACCCTAAGTCTAACCCTAATCCTAACCCTAGCCGTAACACTAACTGTAGCCATGAGTGTTTATGTTTGGACTTATACTATTTGCATGTGTCAATTCGTTACCTTACGGCAAACGCTATTGTAGCCCTCACTCAATTTTTATCCTATTTGTAAATCTCATCTTAACCCTAAGTCTAACCCTAACCCCAACTCTAGCCATAACACTAATTGTAGTCCTAAGTGTTTATGTTTTGACTTAAGCTGTTTGCATGTGACAATTCATTACCCTACGGCAAACGCCAGTTTAGCCCTCACTCAATTCTATCCTATTGGTAAATCTCATTTTAACCTTAACCCTAACCCTAACTCTAACCCTAATTAGCAGTTTATTTTTTTGGGAAAATATCTGTGCGTTAGTGCATGTATCCTACCCTACACTTTTTGGGGGAAGGGATTTAGGTCCGGTTTTTTTTTGAAGGTCAAGTGGGGATGGGACCTAGGATCCCAGACTTTTTTTCCGGAAACCGCACATGCCGATTTTTTTTCCATGGCTACCAAAGTCTAACGCTAGCCCTCGCCCTATCCCTCTTAACCCTCCGAAATTTTTTTCCGGCCAATACGGGTTAGCCCAAAGGGCTAACTAAAAACCCCTAACCGCGCCCTAACCCCCTGCCAAAAATGAGGGGTGTAATCCCAAAAATGCACTTCTGGACTCATGCCCTCTAGATGGGCTTACCCAACTACACGACAAAATTCTTATGCATTTTATTGCTTAAGTAGAAATCGGAACTCCTTTATTTTAAGGGGTACGGACCTCATTCTTGGGTGTAAACATTGCCTATGTTTAGGGGACCTTGCATGCAAAAAATATCCCCAACCCCATCCTCCGTTAAAAAGTTTTGCCTGAAAAACATTTTCTAGTTTATCAAATTGCTAAAATTGTGTAACATTTTCCCAAAATTTATGGTTAGCTAAAAATATTTTACTGGAAGAGATAATGATTTGAGTTTTTACTCATTTGTTTAAAAGGTCAAAGACATTATAATTACAAAAGATTGGCTTTCAACTCATTATATTTTTTAGGTGAGTTAACTTTCATTAATGTAGGCATTTAGCGCGACGGTTAGAAAAAGGAGAATTCGGTTTATTCAAAGAAACTTTGTTTAATTCATTAATTTTCGTTTATTCTCGTCAAAATTTCCTTTAAAAATGTCAAAGCAAATATTGAACAGTTAAAACAATGTAAATGATCAAAAACACAAAAAATAATAAAGAAGTTACAACAACTCTTTGTCTGCACAGACAAGAATACGTATATATTTAGATAAATAACACTTATAATTACCACTTTCTTCTCTGAGTTCTTTACCAAAAACACAAAAAATAAAGAAGTTATAACCCTTCTATGTCTACACAGACACACTACGTATATATTTAAATAGATAACACTTATAATTACCACTAAAACCATAAAACTGTAAATCCATTGCATACATATTATTTTGACACAAAGTTAAGGCATCAATAAGTTCAAAATTTGACCAAAAAGCAACAAAACCATAAGGATAAACAAAAGGATGTGCAAAATATTGAGCAAATGCCATCTTCACATTGGTCTGAAATTATTAATAACAATCTAGTTTCAACATAAATTGGTTGTAAATAATAATTATACTTACAAATAAAAGGGATAGAAGAAAACTCAGAAAAACGAATCCTTGCTTAACAGTAATGTACCAAATGCTCCCAAAATATATCTTTTATCTCAAAATGTAGTCAACTAACGCAAGAATGTAACCAATCAACGCAAGAATGTAACCAAATAACGCAAAAATAT